>NC_026148.1:10758565-10801729 GCF_000512975.1 Sesamum indicum | reverse complement strand
GGGGTGGGGGGGGGGGGTTTGTGTATGTGCGTGTGCAGTGTGTGTGTGAGTGTGCACGTGTGTGTGCGCATCACGGTAAAACATGTTTTACTTCCATTTTGAACATAGAATAAGTAAGATGTTGCTTTTATCTTTTGCGCCAACGAATGCCATCTGCGTCTTATTACATTTGTCATTCTACTTCAATTTCTAAATCTTCATTTCTATCTAGAAAACTCTTTTTCTCGTGCAGGATGTCACCATAGTTTCTCAATATTTTATGCTCATTACGAGTATTCTATGTCTTTGTGGTCATTTTATGTCCTTTATAATATTTTTGTGTGCTTGCATAGAAGTTTTGCTGAATGATACCCCCTTCTAGTTCCAACTTTTCCATTTTCTTGTATGTGCGTCTTTTTTTTTTTTTTTTTTTTGTGTTTGTGTGTATGAGAGTGTATGTGGTGTGTGGGTGTGTGTGCGGGGTGTGTGTGTGTGAGAGAGAGTGTGTGTGTGGTGTGTGGGTATGTGTGTATGTGTGGGGTGTGTGTGTGTGTGTGTGCATGTGCGTGGTGTGTGTGTGTGTGTGTGTGTGTGCGTGTGGGAGGTGTGTGTGTGTGTGTGCGTGTGCACTGTGTGTGCCCGTATGTGTCACGGTAGAACATGTTTTACTTTCATTTTGAATATAGAAGAAGTGACGAATTTCTTTTGTCTTCTGCGCCAACGAATTCCATCTGCTTCTTGTTACATTTTCTATTCTGCTTCAATTTCTAAGTTTTCATTTCTAGCTACACAACTCTTTCTCTCGTACAAGATGTCACCATAGTTTCGCAATATTTTATGCTCATTACGGGTATTGTGTGTTTTTGTTGCCTATTTATGTCCTTTGTTATATTTTTGTGTGTTTGCATAGATGTGTATTCTCATTTTTTTTTACCTGATATGAAAGAGTATTTATTGAAATGAAAAGCAATAACAGGACAGAAGATAGTTCATTGTCCCTTTCCTTTTTTCCTTTCAATATATCTCGTTAGCAAGAGTGGTCTTGGAATAATTTACTTTACTAGAGGGGATATAGTGAGAGAAAATGAGTGGAGGATTGATAAAATCTGATAAATATCTTGGGTGATTATGATCTACTAACCAATTCTTGAGAAGTTTTGCTGAATGATGCTCCCTCCTTGTTTCGCCTTTTCAATTTTCTTATCTGTGCATCTTTTGTGTGTGTGCGCGCACGCATGTGCGAGGTATGTATGTGTGTGTGTATGTGCGAGTGTGAGTGTGAGTGTGGTGTGTGGGGGGTGTGTGTGTGTATGTGCGTGTGTGGGGTGTGTGTGTGTGTGTATGTGCGAGTGTGAGTGTGAGTGTGAGTGTGGTGTGTGGGGGGTGTGTGTGTGTATGTGCGTGTGCGTGTGCGGGGTGTGTGTGTGTGTGTATCTGCGTGTGTGTGTGTGTGTGTCTGTGTCATGGTAAACCATGTTTTACTTCCATTTTGAACATAGAATAAGTAAGATGTTGCTTTTTTTTCTTTTGCGCCAACGAATGCCATCTGCGTCTTATTACATTTGTCATTCTACTTCAATTTCTAAATCTTCATTTCTATCTACAAAATCCTTTTTTTCGTGCAGGATGTCACCATAGTTTCGCAATATTTTATACTCATTACAGATATTGTGTGTCTTTGTGGTCTATTTATGTCCTTTATAATATTTTTGTGTGCTTGCGTAGATGTGTATTCTCATTTTTGTTTACTTGATATGAAAGAGTATTTATTGAAATAAAAAGCAATAACAGGACATGGGAGAGTTCATTATCTCTCTTCTTTTTTACTTTCGATATAGGACAAAATGCATGAAACGCCCCTGTGTTTTAAAAAGTATGCAAAAAACACTCATCTGTTTTCCAGAATAGGCTAAAAATCTCCTCTTGTTTTGTTTTAGTCAGCAAAAAAACCATATTCTGTTAGCAACTACAGAAAGTGGAGGAAACGCGCGTTTGCTGCGTTTGGTAGTCATTTTCTATGGTTTAGATTCATATTTAATGATAATTTGGACTAAAATACCCCTATATGGGTCTATATAATATACAAAGGGCTTTTTGGCTTATTTTGTGTCTTCCTTTTGTCGTTTCAAGCCCTAAAAATTAGCATTAAATTGCTATACTAAATTTAAATTAAAATTTTAAACTATATTTAATTTATTTAATATTAAATATTAAATTACATTATATTTAAATTCAAATAATTTTATAATTACTAATTATTAAATCTAAAATTATTTTTAATTAATTAAAATATATATTTAATTACAATAATTATTATTAATTATAATTAGCTAAAAATATTTAATTATTATAATTATTTAAAATATTCTCAATTTACTAAAACATATTTTAATTAATATAATAAAAATTAATTAAAAAATATAAAATAAAAAAAATATGCTATTTCGCTACTTTTTCGCCAGAAACTTGTTTCTAAGTTTTCCAGCGCCGTCCGGACGAATTTTCGACGGTCAATGGTACCATTAGAATTCTCTCTTCAAGACGAACATTTTCATACCTTCAATTTGAGTTTTCGTTAATCATAGAGAGTGGGTTCAAGCAACGATCGCCGAACATGTTTGTCGTTGATTCGTTTTCTTCTGATCGAATCTCGGTCTTAGACCACCACAATCAGACTCGTCTCTTCAATATGATTCTAACAAGATCAGCCTCACTAACTTTGATAAAAAATATATTTGTGGGGGGGGGGCGGGGGAAGGGGGGGGGGGGGGGGGGGGGGGGGAAGGGGGGGGGGGGGGGTAGTTAATTTTTTTTAATATATAATAATAATATATTTTTAAAAATTTTAAATTATTTATATGTAATGTAAGTTAAATAATTTGTTGAATTTAGACATTTTATTTTTTAAAATCTAATGATTGAGATTAATTGATTAGATCTAACGATCAATATTTGATCAAAAAAGATCCAATGGTTATTAAAATAAGAAATAGTATATATTAAGTAAAGGTATTACGGTCATTTTCTAAAAAATAAACACCGTTAGTTGGATTTAATGGAGAGGGGGCGGTTGACCTGAATTTTACAAAACACATGGGAGCTTTTAGCCTATTTTAAAAAGAGAGGGTTTTTCTATTTTTGGCAGACTTTTTAAAACATAGTGGGGTTTTATGCATTTTGTCTTTCAATATATCTCGTTAGCAAGAGTGGTCTTGGATTGATTTACTTTACTAGAGGCGATATAGTGAGAGAAAATAAGTGGAGAATTGATAAAATCTAATAAATGGATTAGTGGTTACGATCTGCTAACCAATTCTTGAAACATTTTGCTGAATGATGCCCCCTCCTTATTCTGGCTTTTCTATTTCCTTGTCTGTGCGTCTTTTTTTTTTCTTTTGTGTGTGTGAGTGTGTGTGTGGTGTGTGGGTGTGTGTGCGCATGTACAGTGTGTGTGTGTGTGTGCGTGTGGGTGCGGGGTGTGTGTGTGTGTCACGATAGAATATGTTTTACTTTCATTTCGAACATAGAAGAAATGGGGTGTTGCTTTTATCTTCTGAGGCAACGAATGTCATCTGCGTCTTATTACATTTGCCATTCTGTTTTAATTTCTAACTCTTGTCACCATAGTTTCGCAATATTTTATGCTCATTACGGGTATTGTGTGTCTTTGTTGCTATTTATGTCCTTTGTAATATTTTTGTATGCTTACCTAAATGTGTATTCTCATTTTTGTTTACCTAATATGAAACAGAATTTATTGAAATGAAGAACAATAACAAGACATGAGAGAGTTCATTGTCCCTCTTCTTTTTCCTTTCAATATATCTCGTTAGCAAGAGTGGTTTTGGATTGATTAAATACCTCATTGGCATATTTTGGACTTTTTCTTAGCCATGATAAATAACTTTTTTTGGTGAAAAATCTATATTTTTCATCAATTTTATTTAACTATGATCGATAAAAAATATTTACCACATATTTTAATTCGTAACTATTAAAATTTTAGTATGTAGTGCTATAAACGAAATTTGGACCTAGTTTCCAAGCAGTTGGGCCGGTGAACAGTTTGGTTCCTCTTACAATTCACAGCATTATCTATAAGTTGGATTTTGTATAAGCTTGATCCTAACCCAGATTCACGTACCTTAGCTCTATGGGCTGCCCCACCTACATTTTCCCCACTATATACATAAATAGAAAAATTATAAAATTTAGGGGTCATTGTTTTTACTACGCACGAATTGATTTTTGTAATTCAATTAGTATAATTTTATAATTTTGATATTTTCAGTTAATTTTGTCAAAAAATTATATGTAATTTGCACATTATCTGATTAAATTATAATTTTAGTCCTGTAAATCGATATCAGTTGACTTATACTGACTTATAGCAAGTTAATATCTCAAATTACAGAATATTTACATATAATTACACCAAATTTCTTTAAAAAAAAAGTGTAATTGTCCCTTAAATTTAACGTTAGCAAAAAATAAAAATACGTATAGCAGCACCATTAACATGTTAAATAGTTTTTGTATCGTCCTTATAGTATATATCTAAGTATCTCATTCTTATGTTTTTTTAATTAATTAATAAAAGGGAAAATGAGAAAAAAACCCAAGGTTGAATGACAAAACATATTTCTTTTTCTCTTTTTTTTTTGTTTGGGTGACAAAACGAGCGTTAATGTTAAATAAACCAATTGCTTTAGAAGAAAAGGGAAAAATTAAGATTTTGGTCCTTATACTTATTTATTTTGCAGTTTTAGTCCTTAAATTTTTAAATTTAACACTTATAGTTCTTAAACCCGTCAATTTATTAGCAGTTTTGATCCTTTCCATTTGAAGGGTCTTAGAATAGACAAAAAACCTTATGTGAGACATCGATGAAATCGGGACAAAAAAAAAATCATTTTCTTCCTTAAACTTGGTCTTCTTCAATTATTGTTCGAAAACTTCCATTTCCAAGATTTTCTTCAAATTTAAAGAGTTTATTTCGAGAGAGAATCGGCCAAAAATAAAGTTGAAGCTCTAGAAACAAATTTTCTTCTCATTCTTAAGCAAATTCAAAAACTCAGATCCCATTCTTCTGCAATCGTTGATTTGATCTTCGATTATTAACATCATAACCTTTAAAGCAGGTAAGAAAAACGACAAACTATATTAAAAAACAAGTTTAAGTATTTATGATATAACGGGTGAGGGTCGAAGGTGTGAAGTTTGTAGGTAGGATACAACTCACGTGCTTGCAATGGCCCGAATTATGCCTACCTTTGAAACGCAATAGGGACAAGAATAGATGGAACATGTATTGGCATGTTGTCGAATTAAGATTCCATGCATCTATGTGGGCCTAATCAACTTCAACTACGTACTATACCACATCAAATATCAAACTCATAAAACTTCAGGCAATTTCTAACAACAAAAATGTAACTTTACTTCTGTGATTTAGAAGTGTTATTTTTTATTTTTGTATGAATTGATTTTTGTAATTTAATTTTATAATTTAGAAGAGTTCGTATATACTTGTTCTGCACCAATTGATTTAAAAAACTAATATTATATAATTTAATTAGGTCGTCATGTGCAAATCATATGCAATTTTTCAATTAAAATGACTAAAATTGTCAAAAGTTTCAAGTTATAGAACTAAATTATTAATTCGTGCAGGATCAAAAATAACCGCCCCATATTTCATAGGACTAAAATTATAATTTTCTCAAAGTTTCACATATATGATCTAATTTCGACAATTAATAGAAGAAATTTAAATTGTACAATAATAACTTGATCCTACAACATATGGATCATAGACATACCGCAACGTCGTGTCCTGACCGAGGTTAATATTACTAGCCTCAGAAGAGGTTTGTATGAGGAGGTATTTATAATTATGTGAAAAACTTCAGGAGAGGTCGTCGTCATTTACTTGTCATAAAATTATCCTATTTAATTAATCAAAAGATTTAAGATTCAAATCATGTCTCAAATTTAAGTATTTACCCCAATTTAACATGAAGTTTTAAGTGTCAACGAATGAAGAATAAGATATGGATGTAATTTGAGAGTATTTGAATAGACAAAAGTTGAAATTATAGTACTTTTTAGTGGCATACGAAGTTTGATGGTGGACTTCAGCCAGTCACAGTTTTTTATTTGAAAGGAGTTACGAACATCTATTTTTCAGTGCGAAGGTCACAATATTTTATCATTTCGACCGCTGTTTGAATGTTTCTTTTAATTTTTATATTTTGTTTAATTGTCGTTTAAGCCTCATACTTTATGAGATTACTGCTATGGTGAAACGGTATTTTTAGACTAAATCTTTTGGATTTCTGTGATAGTCCAAAATTTAGCCCGGTTTCAATTGATTTTAGTAACTGTAATCATATATATATATATATATATATATCGTTCACTAACGGAAATTTAACGAACAATGTAGTTAACTGTGAATTTTTAACCATGGAGGGCAGCGAAGCTGTTGATGAGCGCCAATGCGTTGCTCGTCATATGCGCCACGTTCACGATCCTCCCCCGAACCGCCGTCTTGACGGCGCCGTTCATGAATTTTCCGGCGAAGCCATCCATGCAGGTGTCGTCGTCCGTCAAGGCGGCGCTCACCCAAGTCTGGATATCACTCATCATCATCCCGAAGTTGGACCCCTTCATTAGGTTCATTTCCTCCACGGATTTTCTGAGCTGCTCGACTGAATCGCTAAGCTCCTCTACGCAGTCCCGCATGGCGCCGACCTGCCGCGGAGTCATGCCGGTGGAGCGCGAGAGCTTGACCATGTCGACGGATGTGGAGCGAGCGGTGTCGAGGCTGACTGAGAGGGCGGCGTGGGCGAGGAGCTTGGGGTCTTGCTGGATGGTGCTTGCGTGGCTTGCGAGGGCGGAGTAGCAGAGTCTGGGGTAGGTTGTGGCGGAGCAGGATGTTCGGATGAACTCGGTGTTGGTGGCGCCGCCGGCGGGTCTGGCGGCGCTGCCCGAGTGGATGGAGGAGGAGATGAATGTGAGAAGTATAAGAAGAGTTGCTACTGATTTAGAGGTGTAGGTTTCCATCTCTAGTAGGTGTTGTGTGTGTAGTTGTTTAAGTATTTGGTTGTGCAAATAAGGGGGGAAAGGGCTCTAATTTATAGGGACGTCCTTACCGTACTGTCGGAGGAGATAATGGTCGTAAACTAGAAATGCTAAACCACATGTATAGAGATTCTCTGAGTGCGATGCTATTGTTAACTTGCCATTGATGCGACATTCAAAATGCATGGTTCCTCCTCCCCAATTGGAGATTTTTTGTCCGAAATTAAATTTTATCGAATTAAATCAATTACAAAATAAATATATTAATACTTGTTATGTGATTAATGATTTTTTTTAAACTGTATACTAATTATGCATCAAGTGTGTATTGTATGTGTGAGTAATATATTATCGACTTTCTTATAAATATCCTACAAAGTATTAAAAAATATTTGATAAATGTAAGATTCAAAAAGCAGATTTTATGTATTAGTTTATAAGCTACTTTATAAAAATAAGGATTTTTTTGAAGCTTCTTCAATTTTAATCATATTAAATACAGAATTATTTGTACAAGCATCTTGAGCACTAAAAGGACAAAATATATTTTTAGTCCTATAATTTATGGGGTGGCATTTTTTAATTTAAAAGAATTGATTTTCGTATTTTAGTCCTGTAACATTTAAATATTGGCAATTTTAGTCTTTTTTCAACCAATTTAGCAGGAAATTATAAATGACTTGCACACGACCTAATTAAATTGTCATTTTAATCCTATAACTTAACGGTCGTTGACATTTTCAGTCCTATAACTTAGTGGAGTTATCATTTTTTGTCCTGCACGAATCGATTTATAAAACTAAAGGTGCAAATTTCCCACCAAATTGATTGAAAAATGACTAAACTTATCAAAATTATAAAATTATAGGACTAAATCATAAAAATTAATTCATATAGGACCAAAATATAATCCCTTCAAATTACAGAACTAAATTATAATTTTTCCATTCTAAAAACATCTTATAAATGAAAATCAAACACTCTCACATGTATCGGAGAAATCTAAATTAAATTTAAAAAAATAAATTATTCGATACTTAATTTGAATAAAAATTTTAGAAGTTTATAAGGATTGGTTCACTAAATATAATAAATCAAGTTTGTGAAACAATTATATTTGCACCTCAGTTAGTAAAAACATAATATAGTTACTAGTGTTCAATTTGATTTCAAGTTGTATTACATTAATATTGATCAAATCAAACTCAAAAATAACTTTAAAAGAAATTAATAGAAATCCAAACAATTGGGAGAATAGCAGTATTTGATTTGTGATGATTGTAGAAATCATACAATTAATTAATTAATGTGTGAAGAAAAGTATGAAATATTGCATTAACAGACAGTGTTGTAAAACCAAAAATACTATTTCCTAAAAATTACATGACCAAAAATAAAAATTACACAATCAATATAACTAAAAATAAAAACATCCTAGCGGGACAAAAATGTTATTTCCCCTAAAAACGAAATATCAATTTGAGTGGGAAAATATCTGTAGTTGTTTGTGGATAGGAATAATGAGTGGGATGTATGAAAGAAGCTGAACACAACTTGCTCTCATCCTGCGAGGCCACAACAGATGTTGCTTAATTTGTGGGGGTGCAATTATACCCATGTTGTGGGCTCCTAAAATTGAAACTTTATGATTCCAAGGTTCTGTTTGGCAATTCAATTTTAACAGCTTTTGATTGATTTAAGAAAAGGGGTTTGAAAATTTTTACAAATTTTAATTTAGGAGCATAAACCTTAATGGAATTTGAACCCAATAGCCCAAAAGGAGTAACTAAAGCTAATTAATGACAGTCGCTCGAATGAGAGTGTAGGTCTCTCGTTTGAAACAAGCACATGCAAGGCACGTGACCACCTCTTTTTTCAATGAAATTGGTAATTTTCAACAGATATTAGTACCATTTTTTTAAAATTATTGTTCTCAATTAAAAGTTTGAAATCTAAATAGACGAAAAGTGCCAACTATCATAGTTGAAGGACGAAAATGCATTTTTCTATTTTTAAGTATATAAAGAAGCCAAACGTGTCTCAATTAAGACATAACAAATATGAATATCAATTTAAACATTAAAATAATATTCGTGGATGGACCTCGCCATTTGCCCATACGTATGTATGTATGTGCTGCCACTGGAAAATGATTGACAGTCGAAATGTTCTTGTTTTAGGGTACGCATCTCTGGATGAGTTTTAAGGGTCATAGATCGCTCGTATGAGTATTTATAAATTACCTATTAATATAATTCTTACATCAGAAAAGAGAATCAACCACATATATTTTTAATATAAAGTGATTCGTTATGATCAGTCGGGACGATATGTTATGGTATAGTATTAATATATATGATAAATTACAACAATCTCGTTTGAAAATCGGCATAATTATGAACCCTCTTATTATTTGAAAAATGATCGATACCTCCTTGATTTTAAAAGTCATCTAATAATTAATTCAATCCATTAGTTTTCGTTAGGTTTTCATCCATTTTATAATGAAATGACCAAAATATCCTTGTAAACTAAAAACTATAAATTTATTTTTTTTTAACTTTTTTATGAACTAAATGGATAATAATTTTTTATATTTTTTCAAATTTCTCCATCCAACTCGACCAATTTTTTTTACAAATTTTAATTTTTTAAAAAAATAAAAAAAATACAGTAAGGGCAAAGTTGATAATTTCATGACTCCATTCATAAATTACATAATTTCATCAAATATCAAGAAAATATTTGTAATTTTTCAAATAATAAAAAAATATTTATAATTATGTCAAATTTAAAAATATCTGGTTGTACCCTCTCTTTTCAATAATTCATTTTCTTTTTAATGAATATGATTGAGCAACTGTTTTAGAGGTGGGCGAAATTAATTGGTATATATGGGTGGCACATGTGAATTGTGAAGTCTTCAATTATTAATTATTACTTTATTATATCTATCTGTTGATTTGAATTAAAGCAAAAATAATTAAATCGATAGGCAAATAATCTAAATATCTTGCAAGTTGAGTATCTCTAGTTAATTTTAGGTAATTAACATCAACTGTAAACTAAACTTATATTCTTTTTATTTTATTAAGAAATATGTAATATTGATGGGTGTCGATATCGCAAAAAATAATTTTTATGGCACTTTTGTAGAAGTTGGAGTAGGGTCAATTTCTCAGGGATTGGATTCAAGTCAATTCCTCCAAAATAAAAATAGTGAGGGGATTTTGATTGTGAAGAGAATAAAAACTAAATTAAACTAGAGAAAAAATAAAATTAAAAGGGATAAATACAAGAGAAGACTTTTTCGGTTAAGATCGGGTTCATACTTGATTCCATTGATTGATCATCAATGCAAATATAATACTCATTTAGATAAATAAACCAGTTATAGTCATTGGTACGACCTAACGGCCTCACATTTTCTTATCTTTTCGTCAACCAAGGTACGATCGTTGGCTAAATCCCTAATCAATGAACAACTCTAGGAACGTCCACAAGATTTAATCTATTAACACATTCTTCATAATATAATTAACTACTATGACATAATTAATCATGCTATGTTGCTACTGATTATTGAACTAAACAAACAATTATACGAATTTGCAAAGTTCAATTAGCAAAGCGAACTTTCTTCATAATGAACAACTGGTTGTATTTTTCACAAATCCGATGTTTGTAGTAAAAGCATAGAGAATGACATGAATACTTATTTTAACGAGAGTATTGGGTAAAAATTAGATCTCACAATATTTACGAATCAAGCAATCACCTTAATCTTAACCAAAAAATAAAAATCCTAGCCTAACATGTTAATAGAATAACACACTAAAAACTAAAGAGAATTCAAAAGATAAAATGATAGATAGCATAATGGATGTCCCATAGAATTGAGATATCCTTCTATTTATACTATAAGCATCCTACGAATCTAGACATAATTGGTCCTAAATAATTAACAAATCATTTATTTGCATCAGCCAAATATCCTAAAGGATTCTTTCTAAATCATAGAGCAATCATCCCTTTTTTTAGCATAAACAACATCTTTATTTTTTCTTTAGAGTTGACCGCAGCATTAAGCGTAAGGGGCGTCTAGTCAGATTAACAAATCTATCACAATTTATTCCTTCCTTAAATGCCTTCAATTGTCGTATACTCCTCATCATATCTTTTGACTTGGAAATGTGTTGGATTTTCATCCTATAGTGGATGAGCCCAAAAAATTACAACCTAAAACAAACTATTACATTAAAATGGTGGGTCACAAAAACCCCTTTAATATTACAAACTCAAATTTACAAAATAATAAAGAATAATCAATTTACACAATAAAAAAATAATGTAAAGCGATTAAAATGGCTCAGAAAGACGAGATTCGGAGAGGCAAGACGGGGCCACAAAGGCCGACGACCTTATTCACGGTAGCTCCGATATTTTTACCAAGAAACTACTAAAAATTGTTCACAAAGAACTACCACAACCACTTAGGAGAAATATAACAAAGATCTCAAAAACAACACTCGATTTTTGCTTGTGTGTGTGATCAAGGAGGGAAATATATACTTTAGAATTATGAGGAGAGAGGGAGATTTTTGGAGGTGGACTGAATTTCCAAAACCATTGGATAGGGAAGAAGAAAAACAAAAACAAAGAGAGAGGGTAAGGTGTTGTAGAGAGAGAGAAATTAATGAATGAGAGTTGGGTCAGGTCGGGTTGGTGGGCTAGGTTGGTTCAGGTCTTTGGGCTGGGTTAAAATTCCTTAGCGGGCTTAGCAAACTTGGTAATAAAGGAACCATCCATTTGAGAAGGTGGGTCTTGGGCCAAAATTTTTCAACAAAATGCAATAAATCCATGTAATTAGGAGTATTTTAAACCAAAAGAAAAGTATGATCATTATTAAAATATAGTAAATTGTGCACTTATCAACTATAAGTGCATATAATATCGTATAGTTTAGTGATTAATATATATATATAGTAAATATGCTTCCCATCCAAATAGAGAAATCTTACAAAAATCTAAAAAGGCAAAAAAGTTGGAAGTAAAATCATATTTTATTTTAATTTTGTTTATGTAAAATGTAAAAATATTATGGCCCAAACCATTATGTCTGGGCCTTGCTCATGGACGGCCAAATCTACTAAGGCCCAGAAACCCACTATCCACCAACCCGACCCACTAAAAGGTTTGACCCGGTTGCCTTATATTTATTCCGTCTCTTCATTTCTAAACTCTAATCCCCCTTTCATCTTCTCTCTTCCGTCTGCTCTTCTCCTCTCATCTTCAGATGACTCTTTGGGTTTTTCCCTTGACCCCTTGTCTTCTGAGATTCTTCTTTTACCCAGAAATGGCCGTTAGTGAACTCTCCTTGGACAGCCTCTTTAAATGGCTGGTCCTAATCGGTTCATTACTAACGAAATAATCTGCTCTCTTCTCATCTTCCCTGAAACCATAAAAAGCCTAAGTGGCAAAACCTTAAAGCCTTTGTGGCTTCTCCTTTGTGGAAACCTTAAAGTCTTCTGTGGCATATCCTTGGTGGATTTTTGGGAACCTTTGTGGTACGAAAGCCTCTGTGGCTTTTGTGTTAGATTTGAGCAACCTGATTAAAGTTGTGACCTTTGGTCTCTATAGGCCTTCGGTCTTAGGCTCCTGAGCAGTTTATCTTCAAGTATTTTATATCCCCTTCTACTGTTCTAGTATTATTTCCTAGTTTATTCCTTGTATCAGTTTTTATATTCCTTAGAATACTTGTAATTTGTTATAGGAAGGCCTGTAATATTTTTAAGTATCTGTAAACTTTTGCAAATCTCTGATTCTGTAATCTGCCGGAGAATGGTCCACTCCTACATAAAATAAGTAAAAACTAATATATGGATGATATAATTACTTCTCATATACTTTGCCTACTCTTATTTTTATATTGATCTCTATTTATGCTTTCAAATTAAGTACAAATATTTTTCTTTTATATGTTTTCTCTTTATTGATTTGATTCTGATCTCAACGTAGTTGGCAGGAGCCATTGCATTGACTTAGTAATTGGGCTGAATGAGGGGGCTTTGTTGTTAATTAGTAGGAGAAAGTCTCTTAATGTTGGACAAGCTTTGGCTTCATCATCTTGGGAGTGAAGTGAGATTTCAGTGATCATATGCGGACTGGAAGGGAGGTGTGGAATGGAGAGGACCACATTTGCTCAATGTTGCGTATCCACCATTGTTTGGATCTTTGGTTTAATTATACCGTTGAAAAATTTGCTCAGCACCAAATTTCATAAGCCCAAGTCCACAGTCCCAATCAACCACCTGGAAGGCCTGATCCGATCCATCGACTCGATTAACCCATTACTCGACTCGGTTCACATTTTTAGATGACTGAAACCCTTCGCCTTCTAATTTTTTTCCCTTAACCGAATTTATTCACCCCCTCGTCGTCTCCCCACTTTCTTGATTTTTTGCGTCATTATCAATAACTTCTCTCTATTTATACATTACATTCGAGAAGGGAAAAAAAAAAAAAAGAGAGAGAGAGAGAAACAAGTGAGAAAAAAATAAAAGAGATTGGTGAATTTGAGTGGTTTGATGGTGCCTTGGTGGCGTTGGCTAGCCTTGAATGAACTATCCTGAAGAC
This sequence comes from Sesamum indicum, assembly GCF_000512975.1. Classification (NCBI taxonomy): domain Eukaryota; kingdom Viridiplantae; phylum Streptophyta; class Magnoliopsida; order Lamiales; family Pedaliaceae; genus Sesamum; species Sesamum indicum. The sequence goes on along the minus strand of NC_026148.1, from coordinate 10,788,028 downwards.
TTCTCTTCGAGACTAGGTCGCGATACGTGACTTCGATCCCCGATTTGAGCTTCGAGACAATTCCTGAGAACACAGAAAACGGGTTAAGCCAGTCGGGAGGTTTCCCGACTAAGGCTCTCCGGCAAGATTCCTTTGCTAAGAAACATCATCAGTTCATCCTTCCACGTACAGGATTGTTCTACGGCCTTTATATCTAACGTCTCGATGATAGCTGGTTTCTCCTTTACCATTATTGTGATACTGCGACTTTTTACACCGGACAATAACGCTCCAAATTTGGACAGAGAGTCTGCTCTGTCATTTTCTTCTCTTGGTATCTGCTGGACGGTGCATTTCTCGAATCGTTCCATCCATGATTTAGCTTTCTTGAGGTACAAGGTCATGGTTCGCTCTTTTGCTTCATATCGCCCTTCGACCTGCATTGCCACCAATTGAGAATCCGTGTACACATCTAAGGTTTTCGCTCCTGCCTCATGGGCTAGTTCTAATCCCAGGATCAACGCTTCATACTCCGCCTCATTGTTAGTTGCTTGGAACGACAATCTCGCTGCTACCTCTATCTCTATCCCTTTGGGTCCTTGTATCAGAATTTCGGCACCGCCATTACTAGCGTTCGACGATCCATCCACGTGTAGCATCCATAATTCGTTCTCCGGTGCGTCCTCGTTTGACATTTCGATCACAAAATCTGCGAGGATCTGGCCTTTTTCAGAGGTCCTAGCCTGATAATCAATGTCGTGTTCCCCCAACTCTATTGCCCACTTCACCAAGCGACCCGAAACCTCGGGGCGAGATAGAATGTTCTTGAGTGGTTGATTCATCAATACTATAATTTTATGTGACTGAAAATATGGCCTCAATCTTCGTGTTGTAACAACTAACGCGAGGACTAATTTTTCGATCTTGCTGTATCTTAATTCGGCCCCTTGCAACATCTTGCTGACGTAGTAGACTGGATTCTGGATCCTGTTTTCTTCCCTCACCAGGGCCGAACTTACTGCGTGCTCAGATACAGCTAGATATAAAAACAAAGTATCCTCCACTCGAGGATTCACCAACAATGGTGGTTTTCTCAGGTAATCCTTGAGTTGGTTGAACGCTAGTTCGCATTCATCAGTCCATTCAAAGTTTTTTGATTTTCTCAATACTTTAAAGAAAGGTAAATTCCTATCTGCGGATTTAGAAATAAATCTACTGAGGGATGCGATCTTACCAGTTAATTTTTGGACGTCTTTCACCGAGCTTGGCGACTTCAACCCGAGGATCGCTGCGATCTTTTCAGGATTTGCTTCAATTCCTCGACTACTCACCATGTAGCCTAAGAACTTCCCTCCTCCAACTCCAAAGGTGCATTTTGTGGGGTTGAGTTTCATTCCATACGCCCTCATTATAGCAAAGGCTGTTTCGAGGTCGCGCATGTGCATTTCCGGTCGCTGACTTTTGACCAGCATGTCGTCGACATAAACCTCCATCGTTGACCCAATTTGTTTTTCGAACATTTTATTCACGAGCCTCTGGTATGTCGCACCTGCATTTTTTAGACCAAACGGCATTACGTTATAACAGAATATACCTTGCTCAGTTACGAATGACGTTTTGATGCGATCCTCTTTTGCCATACGGATTTGGTGGTAGCCCTGATACGCGTCCATCATCGAAAACAATTCAAATCCCGCTGTTGCATCAACCAATTGATCTATCCTTGGTAATGGGTATGGGTCTTTTGGGCATGCTTTATTCAAGTCCGTGAAGTCGGTGCACATCCTCCATTTTCCCGATGCCTTCGGTACTACTACGACGTTCGACAACCATTCCGTATAATGGACTTCAGATATATACCCTGCTCCCAGTAGTTTGTCTACCTCTGCTTGGATGATACGGTTCTTTTCGATCCCAAATGCTCTCTTCTTCTGCGGAACCGGTCGGACACTGGGGTTTGTGTTTAGCCGATGTACGATGATTTCTGGATTGATTCCTTTAAAATCTGATAGACTCCATGCGAACATGTCAATGTTGCTGCGCAAAAAGGTAATCATCATTGTTTCGAGTCCTCTTTCCAACTTTGAACCTATTTTTGTAGTTTTCGACGCATCCCCTGGAACTAGCTCGATCTCTTTGTGCTCATCGATAGGCGTTATTCTCTCTTCGCTCTTGTTCGCTAGTGATTCTTCAAATTTCCTTTTCCTATCTACCGTCTCTTTCTTCATGGAGAGATTATAGCATCGTCGAGCTTCCTTCTGGTCGCAGGCAACCTCTCCTATTCCGGCAGGGGTAGGAAACTTCATCCTCAGGTGGTAAGTAGATACAATGGCCCTGAAACTGTTTAACCCTGGTCTACCCAAAATAACATTATAAGCGAAAGGAGTTTCAACCACGAGAAATTTTACCATTAGTGTTTTCCTCCTCGGTTCGTCACCAATGGAAACGGGTAACTCGATCGTTCCCAATGAATCCACTTCGCCTCCTCCAAAGCCGACCAGAGGTGACCTCACGGGGTCTAGTCTGGTGTCTCCTAGGCCCATTTTGGTCAATACTTCTCGGAGGATGATATCCGCCGAACTCCCATTGTCCACCAGAACTTTATGGACCGTGAAGTTGGCGATGTCCATTTTGATTACCATTTGGTCATTGTCATCTCCCATCTTTTCTTTCAAGTCTTGGGCCCCGAAGGTAATGTCCACTTCTGGTGATACGTTCATGATTTGTCTATCGGTGATTATAGCCATCCTTCGTTCGACCTTCTTCCTTGCTCGCTTTGAATACCCTTCGTCAGGTCCACCAGCTATCGAGTGAATAACACCCTTAACAGGGGCATTTTCGCGAACATTATGCCCTGCACTTATGCCATTTCCTGCTCGCCTTTCTCGGCTCCGCGACCTGCTTTTGCGACTTCCATCCTGATAACTTCTTGCGATTAGATCCCTGAAGTACCCCTGGCGGATGAGACGCTCTATTTCGTCTTTAAGTTGGTAGCATTCGTCGGTATTGTGGCCTCGTTCCCGGTGGAATCTGCAATACTTATGTGAATTTTTCCTGGCGGGGGTTACCCTTGTGGGTTTCGGCCATCTGAGCACGTCTTTTCTTTCTAGCATAAGCAGTGCCTTCGCCCTCGTTGTGTTGAGGGGTGTATATTTCTGGTATTTACGCTGGTATTGTTCTCTGTTCCGTTCGTGCCTCGATCGTCGCTCCTCCTTATCAAAAATCCTGCGACCTCTTCCCTCCTCGGCTCTCCATTCGCCATCCTTCAAGGCATTCATTTCTTCTTCGTTTATGTACTTCTGGGCCATGTTCATGAGTTGCTCGATATCCGATGGGGGGTCGCGTACTAATGCAGATGCAAATGCTCCCTTTTTTAACCCATGGATCAGGATGCTTACCATCATGTCGATTCTTAAATCCGGCACTTCCAACGTCCCATTGTTGAAACGTCCCATGAAACTTTTTAGTGCTTCATTGTCTTGTTGTCTGATAGTGAATAGGTGGGTAGCAGACCTCTTCTGCTTCCGTTTGCTGGCGAAGTGGAAAGCAAATTTTTGCGTGAGCTGCTCGTGTGACTCGATGCTCCCCGGAGGTAGAGTGACGAACCATTCTTGGGCTTTACCTGTCAGAGCGGTAACAAATAATTTAGCATTAATTGGGCCTGGTTGTCCATAAAGGTTCATCACCATATCAAATGCTGCTAGATGTTCTAATGGATCTTTTGTTCCATCATATTTAGTGAGATCTGGCATCCTGAAGTTCGGTGGTACGGTCTCCGTTAGAATTTGGTTGCAGAATGGCGAGTTTCTATGTTGAGACACGATCTCTCCCCTTTTTTTTAATTCGTCAATTTGTTTCCCCAGATTAACGATCTGCCTTGATACACTCTCGACCTCCGCACGCGAGATCGCAGGTCCCCTAGTTTGGCTCTTATCTCGACTACTCGAACCCACCTCCGAGGGTAGGCGTCTGTTCTGATCCTTTTTACCTGTTCCCAATGTCTTTTCTGGCTCTCTTTCCTCGAATAGCTTCCTCCGCGGACCACCTCTTTCAACGGGTGTGGTGGTCCTTCGTTCGTATGCCACGATAGCTTTCCTTCCTGCTTCTTCCATCAATTGTTGTAGCTCCAGCTTCGTCAATTGAATGATGGGGTCTGTATTCCCCATCGTTGTATCCAATCCCAGGATATTTCTGCCTGATTCACCTTCCATGTTCTCCAAAACCATTTTTCCCGCAGACGGCGCCAAATGAACTGTCCTGAAGACTTCTCTTCGAGACTAGGTCGCGATACGTGACTTCGATCTCCGATTTGAGCTTCGAGACAATTCCTGAGAACACAGAAAACGGGTTAAGCCAGTCGGGAGGTTTCCCGACTAAGGCTCTCCGACGCTCAAGTCAGTATAATTAGCCTGAGAAGGATGTAAGGAGTAATTTAGTTCTGAAGAGAATTAATTGTTACCCTGCTAAGAACCTCTTCCCTGCTTTAAGTATGATCCAGTCCATGGTTAGAATCGAGTAAGTGCGGATAAATGGCAATCTTGCCTAAATTTCGCACCCCAAATTATAGCTTAATTGGATACTCCCATGATTATAGCGTCCTTAAATTCCTCCTGGGAATAATTAATGGGATTTTACCCCCATTCATGTGAGAGCATAATTTATCCCGATCAATGGCTGTTGTCCTTTGATGGGTTTGAGCAACCGATAGTTGGGTTGTCGATCTTTGTGGCTGTAGGCTTCTCTATTGGATTTAACTTCCTGAGCCAAAATGATTTATCATTGTTGTTTTTTTTTTTCTCACTATTCCAATTAATCTGTAATCGTTATTATATTAAGTTGTATTTTTTTGTGGGGTCACTGTAAGGATAAACTCCCATCATACACGATTGTCAATCATAAAGAACACAAGCTCGACCATGCCCGTTTTTCCAATCGTGTACTTAGATCAATGAGTTACAAGATCAAAAAATTACAATGGCTTTATACAAGGTATCTACGACTACTTATAATGAAAGTTACATTTAAAACAAAATAAATAAATATATGCACTTGGCTCGCCAGCTTGAGAAATAATGAAGGATCTCCTCCAAAGTCGCCTTTCTTTCCGCTGCATCCACCGCATGACACAGCCGGCGACCGAACATTTGAAACGTGTGCACGTGCATAGGATTTTGACTTCTCAGACCGCTGCACGTGTCGCCTGATGATTGGTAAAACACATGGGATTCTTGTACACCAGTACTCCTGATCAAACCCGATTTGCTTTCCTTGATTATTAATTTGCACCATCACGTAGACGATAAGTTTTCAAGGGTGATTGATTAATTATACAAGTTACTTACAGATATTCAGATGAGTTGCCTTCCTTTCTCAGAAAGAAAAAAAGATAAGTTGCCTTCTAATTTCAGCATTCTTATATCAAGAATGTTTTTGGATGCATGCCTGTTTTTACAAGGAATTTTTCTTATATACCGTACTGAATTTTTTATTTTAAATTCTACTGTATTTTTTATTCCATTTTAGTATGTACATATAATGTGTATAAAGATGACGTCATGTGTTTTATTTAAAAACAGATTTTATATATCTGACGTGTGTATATTAAATAAATAGAAGATGCAATAGAAATTAAAATAAAAAGTTCAATCCACTTATATACAACATTCTGAAGGAAAATAAATAGATCGTGATGCTGTCACTCTAATATTAGGAATGAAAATGCCAAAAAAATTATAGAGTTCTTAGGATATTGAGTGGGTCATATATACAATTAAAAAATTTCCGAATAATTAAATCAGTGTCGAGTTAAAAAAAAATTAAAATGTTGTAATTGAATTACATATGAACCCTTTAGAAGTCATCATGTATGTATTATTGTACGTCAATCATAAACTATGAATAAATAAAAGAAGGGTTGACTAATTAAGAGACACTATTTCATAATTGAGATCCGTATGTGCTTCAATTTGGATTGAAAATGTTTGAAATTCAAATTAAATGTGCAAATGATAGTTCTCACGTGTATTTTTCATTCAATAATTAATAAAAAATATATAAAAAATTTACAGAAATATTATAAACTCCTTAATTATAGTACGAAAAATGCACGTGATGACTTATAATTAATATTAAAAAAATTTACAATTTACGCGATTTAATATGAGAAAATCATAGAAATTAAACTAAAAAAATGTAACATATGGGATAAAAATACAATTTTTTCCATCAAATGAAATAAAAAAAACATAGTAAGATTTAGAATAAATAATCCAATCCACTTGAATGCGGCGCGATAGTCGCACGCAGTGTGAATATCATTATCAATTACTCCACCTATCTAGATCAGGTGATAACGGAAGTAATAGGCTAGCTTGTCTATAATTTGCTTGATTTGCAGGGGACTCACTCAAAGTTAAAATTTTAATTTAAATTAGGTTTGGTCAAATCAAATCAATTATAAATAAATGTGATAATACTTAATATATGATTTGTTACTTTCTGAAATTGTATACTAATTAATTACATAATAAATATTATATTATTATATAATTAATTCAAATTGATGAAACTTAATTTGAATTAAAATTTCCCGACTCAAACAAGCATGTGAAGGCTACAGATTTTAACAGAAAACATGTTCGATTGGGACAACCCATTTGCATGCATGTGCCTCATCCCTATACACATACTCTACCCAATTAATTTAATACCCACAGCATTTCACCTGACTCTCAAGACCTATATATAAATACTTCCCAATCTCATCGATTTTCCACACGCCAATCTTCACTTCTACACACAATTTAATTTGCACCAATTCCAATTTCACACACAACACACACTAATGGAAGTGTTTACGATCCTCACGATACTTTTATTGTTCGTCTCTCACGTACATCCTACCTCGGGTTCTAGTTCTGTGGGCCTTCAACCGTACACGAACTACATAAAAAAATCATGCAACACGACTACGTACCCGGCCGTCTGCATCAAGACGCTCGCCCCACACGCATCCTCCATTAAAACCAACCCCTTGAGGCTATGCAACTACGCCCTCAAAGAAGCTATACAGGCGACTCGCGACAGTTCTACCACCGTGTCTAAGCTTGCGAAACGAAAGGATATCCCGAGCAGTGAGGCCCGGGCCGTGAAGGAGTGCATCAGCGACCTGAAAGACGCGGTCTACCAGCTGAAGCAGACGGTGAACGCCATGGGGCATCTGAAGGATGGCGACAGGGAGTTTCAGTGGGCTAACGCCAAGACGTACGCCAGCGCTGCTATTACGGATGCTGAGACGTGCGTCGATGAGTTCTTGGACAGGAAGGTGGATCCGGTTGTGAAGAACAAGATCAAAGGTTGTGTTTCTGATGTGGAGAAGCTGATAAGCAATGCTTTGTCGTTGATTAACCATCTTTACTGAATTGAATTTGATGCGGGGTTTCTCTGTTTAACGTTGATGCATGTGATTCTTTGGGGATAATGAAATGATCAATCAGGATTTTGATGTGATTTGAATCTAATTTGTAACTAGGTAGGCAATTATGTTCATCGGTCAAGAAGAAAATTAAGGTTGGGGGTTTTTGTGTATTGATTTCGTGCATGCCCATGGGAATTAAAATGCGAGCTTGATTAATAAAGTTTCTGGATAATTTGAGTTGGAAAAGTTTTGTTCTATATACTTTGAATCTCGAATTGAATTTTCTGTTGTAAATACGTACTATTTCATCTTCTACTCTATTTAATATACACATACCACGTGTATAAAGATAACATCATGTACTTTATTTATTTAAAAATTTTATCCACATCATGCTTAATTATATATTAAATGAAGTAAAAGATGAAATAGACTTTACAACATAAAACTTTGATTTATCCGATTTAATATTCTTAATTACAAAACTGCAACATGTATGAAAATACGAGTTTTTACTGGTCTTGATCCTGATATAGCTATGTGGAGCTATTTCAAAAGTTTTGAAATGCTTCCAAATCTTTTTTTAATTACAAAATATGTTAAGATCTGTGTCTTTTATAATCAACTCAGTTTCAGCTTAACTTGAATTCGGATATGTAAGGATTCACATGAAATCGTATAACTCGAAATACTTATAACTACTAGCTCTCCATATCCCAACTTAATTTTCACTCTAAATATCTTTACAACCTTCATATTCTTAATTCCCTTAAAATATGATTAAGAGTGACAAATGGACGAATTGGGCCGGGTCCAAAATGAATTGGTTTGTAAATGGGTTGAGTTTGATTAATATAAACTATTTTATTAATTTGAATATAAAGGTTTCAATATTTCACACAATAAAAAAAAAAGATAATATTTGAACTACTGAAAAAGATAACTACTAGTAATGTAATACAACTAAACTTGTATCACATATTATTTTTTATTAGTGACTATGTACATTAAGATTCATTTGCTAAATCATAAAGTGAAAAAGAAAATCTACTAAGTATATCACAAAATATTATATTTTATCAAAATAATTTATAAAATTTTGAATGCTCATCTTGAATGAAAACCAAGCCGTGCAATCAAATTTTTTATATTTTTTGAGAGACAATTTTCACCTTCATCATCTTCAGAATCATAAATTGTAATATGAAATAAAAAAATTACATAAATTATAAAGTATATGGAGAAAGAGAGTTGTGTGTGTGTGTGTGTGTATGGATAAAGAGGGCTGTGAGCGTGTTTGCGTGTGTGTAGAAAAAGAGAGTTGTGAGTGTAGTCGATTGAGAAGAGAAGATTGTGAGTTTCTTTTTAATTTTTTTTATTTTAGTATATGGGTTGAACTCATTAAGAATTCATATTAGACCATTAACAATTCATATTAAGCCCATTAACAATTTATATCCAACCCATGCAAAATATAATTTTATTTAACATCAAACCATATCAGCGCAATTTAAAATATAACTAACCCAACCCACTAGTTGGGTAGGGTTTAATCCATAGATCTTAGCCCTTCTTGACACTTCTATAGATGATCGTGTTGAATTAAATGTAGGGTCGTCCCAGTGTGGTTATTATAATTTTTTATCTTGTACGTCAAATTACAAGATTCCCATACACGAGCATATTTGAACTTTTTTTTATTTGAATTAGACTCTTACAGACTTTCTAATTCAAGCATACGTCAGATATGTTGTCACGAAGAGATAATTTATATAAGTTTAAAAAAATTAATAATTGATTTTTTATTTTTCATAGAAGTTGGTGAAATTACTAATTTTACCCCTTTCTTTTAAAATTTTGAATAATATATATATACATATATATGCATATTTTAACATTTTAACAAATCGAATTGAATTTGAGTTTGAGATATAATTGAAATTATTATGTGATTGTTTACGAAGAAAAATGAAAAAACAGGAACATCTGTTAGCGCATAGTTTGCCTTACTAAATTTGTGCTCTGTTCTATTAGTTAAAAATTGGGGTCAGCACAACAAAACTTGCCGAGAAACAACAATATGCAAACCCCAGTTCAGCCCGTCAATCACTGGCCCACCTTGAGGTTCAGTCTGAATCATAGATATTTATTTTATTATTTATATGAGTTTATTATAATTTATTTTATTTTATTTATTGATATTAATTTGTTGATTGAATAGCGATGTATTGATTGAATTGATACATTGTCCAACTTAAACGTTGATACATTTGAATAAGTATAATTATGATTTATTACCATTACTTATATATATAACATTGTCAAATTGATTAACATGGTACCCAGTTATGTCCGATGTTACAACTCTGTTGGTGCAAATATGTACTTGTAATTTATATACTCATAATAATTTGAGTTTATTAATGACATGCTATCTAAATTAATGGTGACATTTAATCAGAAATTTCTCTTCAAATTCCTAAAACATGGAATTAAATGTAAATCATTTAAGATAAGGCCTCCTTTATTTGGCATGATAGAATTTAAATAATATAGATAACTTTAGGATTGTAATTCAGCCATAATGAGCTACGATAGCGGGTAGGGGTGGCAGACGAGTCGAGCTCTATTAAATTCAAAAAAAAAAAAAACATTATTATAAAACGTAGATAATACACCTATATTCATAAAACTCAAACTCATAACTTCATGTTTGTGAGACGTCCAGCCCACCGCCCAATCAAGACTTCATTGGTGGAACAAAGATCTTCATTTAGTCCACTTCTGGCTTTTTTGTCAACACAGCCCATGTGCTCATGTACATTCGGCTCTATATTGTTCTAATTTTCTCGGAAGATTCTTATCTTCGGTTCAAAGTCGTTGCTCTTCATGTCAGCCTCTTAGTGTCAGCATTTCACACTCTACATGGTGTGTGTGCATCTTTACCGACCTCCGTCAGAAAACACATCATTTTGTCAATACTTTGCCTTTTCTTCACTTTTCTTTTTTGGGTTTTTTAAGAGTTGATTTGGCGTTTAATATACTATAAATATGCACGACGTGTCACTAAAAATCGTGACTTAATGATTAGGAACAAACTTTAACATACCCATATTGTGGATTTAAGTTTTTGTTAAAAAATATTTATCTTCGACCGTGTATTTTGTATTTATTCTTGATGATTGTCGATTTACAATAAAGTGTTCGACAGTCATAAGACGTAGACGTAATATTCTTTAACGGGTTTTTAAGGAGCCACCCCTACTTTTTTTATTTTGTAGCTAAAAACAGGAGAAAAGAATGATATGGGAACCATATTAGACTAATGTTGCCTAAAGCAAACTAGAAGTGAGCTGATGTAATTGCAATTCCTCCCTATGATTGATCATAAAGTAAATCAATTTACAATTACAAACACACTCCAAAATCTTGAGCATATTATAAATTCAAAACATTATAAACACTTCCCACAATCAGATTTTACAATTAAAATTCATATAATAGACATGAAATAATAACGTAATTATTCCTTAAATGAGCCTAACACAATGCAATGGTTGCAAAGACTTCTTGCATGTGATGTGCAAGTAGTCCTTCATCCACTTGTTTTTTTTTTTTTTTCCGTTTAATTACATAATTATATCAATATTTTAATAAATCATGCAAATATATCAATATAACTAAATATAATAAAATAAATTTATATAAAATGAAATAAATACTCATATGATCGGTGGAAATTTTGTCTACCTGGCTAGAAAAGTCATGACCAATTTATGCTTGGGTTGATGGATCCATTATTGCTTAGAAATTGGCAGATAAGACTAAGAAAAAGACACAGAGAAGGAGAAACAGAACCTCCACTCCATTTGAGTATGACATTGCTTATATATATATATGTTACAAAATTGAGTAAGTTACAACATAAATCATACATCAAAACAAAAACACACACAGTACACTCAGCCCAACTTATTCTGGACTTCTCAAACACATTAACACAAAGGCTAAACTCTCCCACCTCAATCAGTACTTGCCAGCATACTTGTTGCAAAGTGCAAGTGCATTACTGGTCACCTGAGCCACATTAGTCATTCGGGCCCGGATCGACGTCTTGATCCTACCGTTCAAGGCCCGGCCCGAGAACCCATCCAAGCAAGTGCTATCGTCCGTCAGGGCGGCACTCACCCACGTCTGCAGATTGCTCAAGTGCCATATGTATTCGGGCCCTCCAGCCCGGCCCAATCTCTTGAGCTCCTGGGCCGACTTGCTTAGCCGGTCCACGCTGTCGCTCACCTCCTCAAGGCAGTCCTTGATGGCCGCGTACTCTCTGGGCTTCAGCCCACGGAATTTAGTGAGCTTGGACACAAAGGTCTTGGTGGATTGGGCTCTGTCGACGCTCACAGACAATGCGGTCATGACCAATTGTTTCGGGCTTTTTTGAATGACCGTGGCGTATGTCGACAGTGACTGGACACATACAGCTGGGTACGTGGTGGCGCGGCAAGAAGTTCTAATAAAGCTGGCGGCAGGGTTGGTGGCGGCAGCAGCGCCGGCGGTGGCAAACCCAGTTGGAGTTAGGACAAGTAGCAAAGAGAGGAATGTGAGTGAGGATGTAAGAGAAAATGTTGCCATAGTTTTGGTTGTAATGACAAATGTGGAGAGGTGGTGGGTGGGTGGGAAATGAGAGTGGTTGATAGCTTGGGATTTATAGAGGAAAATAATTCAAGTTGTGGTGAGTGTGTTATCACATGCAATAATGGGTCCACTGCACTAGGTGTGGACTGTAGACACGCATTGTGTGCTGATTTTGGACACGGTTGGGCAACTTGGTTGAAAACACGGACCATCCATCAGGCATTGATTTAAGGATTAATTATGTCTTATTCTGTACGGTATTTCTTTTTTTTTGTTTTTTATTATTCTCAGGTCATCTTTATTTTGAATTTTTAATTGGGATATCCCATTTAATTATTTATTTATTTTATTTTGAATCGGTCTAGTATTAGTAGTTAAAATCCACTACTGTAGCTCATTATGGCTAGATTGTAATTCGAAAGTTATTTATATCACTTAAATCCTATCACACCAAGTATAGGAAGCTTTAAAGGAAGATTATAGTTCGGATCAGACTCGACCGAATGAATTATATGGCAAGTGCAATATACTGGACATGTGATTGGTGTACAATTCAGGGAAAGTGATCAATTACATAGTAGATGAATCATCTTTTCTAATGAAAAATTTTTGTTTGAACCATATTTGGCCGAATCAAATACTTACTCTGTAATAAGTTTGATTGTACGCTTACTTTGTGATTAGTTTGATTCGACAAAATAGAGTCTGGACAAAAAAAAAAATATTCTTAAAATAGAAGAAAGTTGCCCACTCTACTAAATTGGGTCATAAATACATGATCGAATTTAAAATTACATCGACACCTTCTAAAGTTAAGTTTAGTTACACAAACACTTCATGTCCTTTATAAAATACAGCTACACCCTTTAACAGAATGTTAGTGCAATATATAATAGGAAGCATTTGTGTAAAAATCCACAATTGAATAAAAAATGTATATATATTTGTAACTACAACCTTAAAAATATATTAATAATTTTATAAAAAAATACGAGATATTTGTATAATTAAATATATAGAGGTTATATTGACACACGGATTCAAAAGTTAAACATTTTCTATGAAGAATAAGAATAAAATATTATTAATGAATAATTACTGCATATGTAGTGACAAACTTTTGACGTTTAGCCACCGACATGCCTCATACGGTGGTCCCATTTTCGTTGAAAATGTCGGCTTCATCCTTTGAAATAAAAATAGTATATATTAATTTTATTATTATTATTTATCATATATTCTTAGTCACGGATGAATAGTTTATCAGACTGTGAGAGTGTGGTTCAAGATTTCTTCCCTAAATGACCACAAAAGACAATTTTGATAATTGCAATTTTGCAATTATCAAAATGTTCCCAGTCCCTACTCTGATTGACCCTTTTTTAATAGGCCAAAATATCGATATCGATATTTTCTATTCGTATATTTAGTATACCCCTTTCACTTATTAGTTCACAAATAAATTGATGAATCTTATTATTACACGTTAGTTTTATACAATTGATTTAAGTTCACTATAAAAACAAATAAATAGTCGAACCCATAAATTTTATTTAAGGAATATTTATTAACTTATTAATAGTAAATTCAAGTTTTATTTAGTTATACTGTCTTGAGTATTGAAGTTTTATTACTGGTGGGTGCATGATTTTTTATCACGACAACTAAGCACGCTCGATTCCGATTATGTTGGTTTATGAGTACGTGATGTGGTATTTATATTTAATGTGTTTATTATTGTGATAGTTTATAAATAATACAATATGAACTTGAAATTGATTTGAAGTTTGATTCATTATCAAAGGGGATGTGTATTTGACGCTAATCTTAAGGAAGTGTTTCATAAATATTTAAGATAAGCACACTTATCAGCTTACTACTGTTTTACAGTTTTACGTTTGAACTGTTTAAAAGTTTAAATTAACATCTATAAATAATTCTTTATCAACTTCTACAATTTATTGAAAAAAATATTTATATTAAATTATTTTTTTAAATACTTAAATTCAATTTTTTAATTATTATTTTAACCTCTGAATCTATAATCTTCACAGTAATTTATTCACACCATAAAAATTGAAATTACTGCGGACACCGCCGGCCATGTGAAAACACTGCAATTCTTTATGTTAAAGCAATGGGGATTCAAATCTTTGCTTTTTGGCAAAGTAGAAGTAGAAAGTAATGGTTGTAATGGTCTCTTTTTCTTTTTCACTTTACAATTGTCTCTCTTATTTTTGTTATCTAATATGAATATCTAAAGAAATAAATGAGTGTACCGACTAGTATGCGTCTTAATTATAATTTTTTAATGTCGAATGATAGTTCGAGGATAAAATCAATACAATAAATGCGCGAAAGATATTACTACTATCTGAAAATTAAAGGTTATGATATTTATAATTCTAATCCACTTAAATCAATCATTTCAAAGTGACGTGAATAATTGTACACCATGCATGTCATTAAATGACATCCTCACATATGAAATCAATGGGACTAATAATTTTTTTCTCTAATGTAATAATTTGAAAATTAAATTAACATTTACTTAACCCGGTATAGATTATGAGTTAATCAGAGCTTATTGAGGAGAGTTTTATATATTAAGCATGGTGTTGATATTTCATTATCAAGAGGGACATCACATGTGAAGAGATTCTCTTGATGATCCTCGAGGTGTCCCCATAATTGCCATTTTAGTGTTTCCAACAGGGGGAAATGGGAACTACATTAGGGTATTAGGTATGCTGATTGAGGGGATTAATTACGAAGAGAATGGGCCCCAGCCCACCAGTTGTGGGCCAGTAGAGATATAAATACGGTGTATGGACCAGTTTGAAAAGCCCATATATATTAAATCTTTAGAGTCAGTAGCAGCCAGCAGGGCCCTTCTGCTGTTCTGCTGACTTCTGCATGCAATAATGCTCGTACGCCAAAAATGGATATACATTTATTTTAAGAATATATAAACCTTTGACGTCGACATTTTATGAAAATGACATCAATATATTATTGAAAGAGCACAGCAGCAGCAGCAAAGGAGGCCGTCCCTGTAGTACTAATTGGAGAATTCTTAAGCTTGGTTAATTCAAATCATTCACAAAGAAAGTGTAATATATTTGTTAATGTAATTGATTTTTTTTTTTTTAACTGTCGACCAATCATACGGCAAGTGAATCACATTTACTGTATAATTGGTTCAAGTTCAACCAAATCCAGTCTGAATTAGAATTTCCCATTAATTAGCATTCAACTCCAATTTAAAAGGAAAATATTGCTATTGTAGACAATGTCAATGTCAAGCATTCAGACAGCATGTTTACTGACTGCACCTTAAACTGTTGGTGCTAAGCAGCCAGCAATTCAATTTCACAACCAATAATTAATTACTATGCAATGACAACAGAGTTCAGAAGCATCTATGCATCCATTTTTGACTTGGGAACATGGAGATTCAAGAATAATAAATTTGTACACTTGACAATCCAATCCACACAAAAGCAAGAATTTTAGGCAGCACAGATGATTTCGTCAGTTTTGAATGTTCATTACTTTTAACTGTTTTGGGCTGCGAGTTGGGAAGCTTTTCATTTCATATAAAATGTAGCAGCAATGGAAGTATATATTGAACATGTTTCTTCAATCAAGAACCTGGCTGTACGGTGTTCTCTCGTTTGTATCATGTTGGAGAATGTATCTGTGAAGCAAGGGAATCAAGTTGGGTAAACTCATGGAAGTATGTTCTGATTCAATGAATCATAGAGACCAGAAATTCAAGTGATGTCCCTTGCCTTCCATGAAGCCAGCATAAGTAAATAGAACACCATAGTAGTTACAAGACATCTCCATCATTGCCAGTGGAAGCGATATTTCCTCTTACTGCTAAAAGGGAAGCAACCTATAGTTCTAGTCCTCTTTCCATCATCATACTTCTTATTCTTTCTATATCCTTATAGCGACCAGCTTTACGATAAATCTTGATCAAGAGTTCAAAATTGTGTTCACCATCCGGCTCCAACTCAAACAGATGGTTTGCAGCTATCTCTCCAACTTCGGCATTGCCGTGAAGATAACAACCATACAGCAATGCTCCCCAAACAGTCGGACCAGCCTCAATCTCCATTCTGTTCACCACAAAGTCATATGCTTCACTAAGCAATCCTGCCCTCGCGTAAAGATTGACCATACAAGCATAGTGCTCCATACTTGGACTAATCTGATACCTCTCAACCATCATTGAAAACATCCTCTCCCCATCCTTCACCATTCCCAAATGAGCACAAGCAGATAACAAAGGTACAAATGTAATACCATCTGGTGAGGCATCAGAGTCCATCATACGGTTGAAGTACTCTATGGCTGCAGAATCCTTTGAGTGAGCTGAAATTATAGAATTCCACGATACCACATCCCTTTTCGGCATGCATTCAAACAACCATTTTACCTTTTCCAACTTATCTTGGTTCGAGTAGAAAACAATCATAGAATTAGCAACAGATAAATTCCACTCAGTCCCTCTACGGAAAACCCATCCGTGAATTTGTGTTCCAATTTTATAAGGCGACATACTAGTCAGAACCGCAGACAGCGTAACTGAGTCAGGTTCACATCCCTCTTCTATCATCCACCGCAATATGGACATTGCTTCCACTATAAGACCATGCCTAATATACCCAACAATCATTGAATTCCAAGAAACCAATGCTTTTTTATCAATGCTATTAAAAACCTTCCTAGCTCTAATAATATCTCCACACTTAGCATACATATCGACAAGTGCATTTAACACAAACGTATTGTTTCCAAACCCAAAACGAATCACATGACGATGGACTTCTTCACCAACTTGAATCATACCCACTCCTCCACAAGCTTTCAACACCCTCGGAAAAGTGTACTGATCAGGCTCCACTCCCTCTTCCACCATCTGAAAATACAACGCCAAAGCATCTTCATACAGACCCTCCTCCGCATAACCCGAAATAAGCGAATTCCAGGGAAAAGCCGACGAGTTTCTGTCAGGCATTACATCAAACATCTCGTGAGCCTTTTCCACCTGCCCATTACAAGCATACAACCGCAGAAGCTTGGACAAGATGCCCACATTCTTACGTAAAAGCTTCTCGGGAATAAGCCCATGAACTTTAATCCCGTAATCAATTGCTTTCAATTGGAAGCAGGTCTCCAGAAGGGATGCAAAGATTTGAGGGTCGTTGATGACTACACCATTTTTGAGTGAGGATTCTAACTTGTTTATGACAGTTTCAAGGGCCTGGAGCTTTGATTGCGACTGGATTTTCTGGTCTGTTAAGAGTGGGGTTGGGTAGGATCTTGGGAAAGGGAGTTTCGATTTCTTGGTTTGGTAAATCTTATCATGTTTTTCATATTTCTTCTTTGCGCTGGAACATGAAAAATTTCTGCCGAGACATGCTGTATTCAAGAAGCACAAGTTCATGCTTTTGCTGAATGAATCAGAGGAAGTAGCATTTGAGGAATATTTGTTTACATGCAACAAAGCATATAAATGTTCCCTTATTTTATCTTTATGTCAATCAGATCAACTAAAATGAAAGTGAAGTAATGAAATTCTTTTATTGGTTTCCTTTCCAGAAAATGCAAATAAAACATCTCTTTTTATTGGTTAATAAATGGAGTGCATTAACAGTCTTCTCAAGTTGTGCAGTAATGATTGGGAAAGGAGCACACTCATGAGTGTGAATAGTTTATTTTTTTTTATATTTATTAATTATATGAACGACAAGAAAAATAAAATAAAGAACATATCAAAACTGATAATTTCATCAATAAATTTTATTATTTTTAAATGTATATGAATAGAATATTACTAAAAATTATAAATAGATGTTAACTTTTTGCAATAATTAGTATGCTTGAGAGCATTTCAATCTATATATATATTGACAACCAAAAACAGTTACTTTTATTTCCTGCACACTTAGTAAATAGTATAAATTTATAAAATCAGCTGTCTTAAATTCAAGAAGTTGGGTGAATATTAATTTCTTTCTCCCACTTTCCTAGTTCTTTTCTTGCAAATTAACTCGTACGATCGTTTAGCATGAGACTCAAATTTAAAGCTCGGTTGCCTTGTAATTTGCTTACATTCAACTAGACCTGATCATCCAGCAATACTTCTGGGATTGTATTCCAAGAGTTGGATTATAGTAAGACAGGATTTGCTTGGGTTTAAAGCTTATCTTTCCGGTACTTTTTCCTTCTTTCCCTTTATGAACTAGACATGGGCTGGGTGGGGGTTGGCTCACCCCTACTATTTATAGAAGATAGGACTCAGAGCATGGAACAAAAAGTACTAAATATAGTTCATTTCTTTTGCAATTAGAACCTAACACCAAATAAAATTTTAATTAAGATCAATCTGGTAAAACATTTCAACCAACAAAAAATTAGCAAATATTATGCATGGAACGGAGTTGGACACAAATTTCATAAGCATAAACCACAATCTAAGCCATAATCTTTCATTAAAGTATTAGAGATCGCAACTAAAACTGCCTGGCTTATAACCTTCAAGTAGAAATACCACATAACAATGAATCGTAAGTAGCATTACGCTGCAGCGGTCCAGATGGTTAATGCAAATATAAATGTCTCAATTATTTCTGATGGCATGCGATGAGTCTATTGCATTGTGTTGAAGTTTGTTTTGTATGCTACTTCCAGCGCAGTACGTATGATGCCATGTCTTTGTTGTGTTATGTACAACACACCATTTGAGATTAGCAGCAGAAACATGCGCAAAAGGATAAAGAACTGCCTTTGATCAGCAGACTGATGAGTGTTTATTTTGTCACAGATTCATAGGTTCTTCAGAAGAATGACAGTTTAATGCCGGTCAGCAAAAAAAAAAGACCAGGTAGCCGAAAGGAAGATCTTTTGAAAGTTTGTAAAGTTTCTCAACTTACAGAGTGGATTTATCTTCAGAGGATCACCTGCAGTGAAGAGGATACGTTTCAGTCTAGTTGAAAAGGAGGTTCACCTAAGTTCCATAAATAATTTGATGCTAAATGAAAAGGCAAACTCGATTTAAGCACAAAAATAGATGGCTTCAATTCTACAAACTTCTCGCAGACAGTAGATGAACATCCTAAGAAGCAGGGTGGAAGTATGTATGTTTTAATTCAACATCCTCCATGTGGACAGAAAGTGATGAGTTTTAAGAAGGCTAGCGAAATGAACATTGACATTACAGGCATATCAACATCTGATTGTCAAGAGCAACTGAAAACATCCAATTATAAATTATTTATAAAAGTTTATTAAAGCAATAGATTACTAAATGAAATTGGATACCTTAATACAGCAAAAACTGGGCGAACTCTCTCAAATATTTCATCTTCGGATCCAGTAGCGTCAATCTGCAAGCATTTAGTAATTGTGGAAGTTGTATGATTAAACATATAACAAGCTCAGTAACTGAAACAAAAAATCGAATCATATTACAAAAGCAGAACAGCACATACATGAAATGAATGTAGCAGAAGGGTCTCTTATTTCTTTATTTTATGATTAATGTGGGAATTTCTTTCTTTCATCATAAACAGATAAGCCCCTACTAGGTAAGTTGTTGATGTCCGTAACATGCAAAGTGACCAAGATGGTGAGTGTTTACAATACATTGCTGTTATCAACATACCAAATTGATACCTTGTAGAGTTTTCCTTTCTCAGAGTAGTACTTGATGACAGGAAGGTTTAGTTCCGTAAATACCTTCAACCTTTCCTTGACTGTATCAATATTATCATCAACTCGTCCCTAGGAAAGAAAACACTAATTCTTCAGATTTGGGACGGAAGAAAAGAAATGACTAACTGTGGAGAAAATAGATATACGGAATGCACCTGATTACGGTTTAAAACTCGTTTCACCATTTCTTCTACAGGACAATCAAAAAAAAGCACAATATCTGGTTCAGCGCCAATCTGCACTTATTGCTTACCAGTAAATATTCATGCCAATAGCATATAGACACTTCCCACCATGCAGCTATAAACAACTTACTCATCAAAATCTTACTTAAGGATTTCTTCAATTAGCCATATGAAAAAGAAGTTTGATTAATGTCACCAGAAGAAAGAAACTCACAACTCGTTCGTATGCTATACGATTCTCTTCACTTCTTGGAAAACCATCAATAAGAAATCTATCATTTTCACTTGCTTCAATGGCCTTTTGTATTAGTTTAACAGTCACTTCTGAGGGAACAATTTTCCCTTCCCTGATTGTATTAAGAATCATGGAACTGCAGTAGGATGCCATCATCAGTCACAAATCTAGGTAAGATGTCAAAAACCAAATGCATGTCAGAAGAAATGTGGTACTGTACCCATTTTCACTATTAGAAGAAATTTCTTTTCTCAAAAGATCACCAGCGCTTAAGTGGGTAAACCCAAAGGTTTCAACAATCCTTGTACATTGAGTACCTTTTCCGCTCCCTGGACCCCCTGAAAGCGCAACTATGAGATCAGAATCATCCCTCTGTAATTCCAGTGGATCATGAGAGCAATGCAGAGTGAGGTGAAAATACGAATCCCCAAATTGTAGATCCTTTTTTCAATTTCTGAATGTTTCTATGGTTCACTGCATATATTCCATGGTAGTTCTTGAGTGACTTGGGTTTTTACATGTGGTTTTCTTTGTAGGAACTTTCCACATCAATATTTCATATGAACTTTAGAGCATATTACAAATTCAGTGGAATAGTTTCTGAAGTAAAAATTTCAATGAGATAGGAAACAACGACAATGGCGCCAAATGCTTCACATCGTTCATTGCTACTCCTGAAACACTTATACATGGCATAATGTGTCCAGATGAAGAAACTTTTAGTGCATGATGCAAGAATACTATCATATCAGGCAGCTAGTTTGTTTGCATCATAACCAGCTAAAGAAGTGCAACATCACACGCTCAAGCGAACATTAATAAGAGCACCAACTTGAGTTCTAAACCAGCAAAGCAAGGAAGTATGATCCAGACAAGCAGCTGTATGTTAATTACCCAACACAAAAGTTACCAATGGGGTTCTTCTTCTATCAGAGACTCCACCTTCTGTCTGCGTCCATTAGGAAAATGCAAAATATTAATATACCAATCAACATCTTGTTAAAAGTATAAGAACTCCGACGTTCAATTAAGAAAACCTTCCATGATATACATAAAAGAAACTGGACTTAATAGCTTGCACTGATAAACATAAAACACATAAATATATGTGGAAACCAAAAGAAACTGAGAAACAGAACATTTCAGGCTGCATAAAGCAAATCTCAAATGAAGCTTAAAAGGGGAACTATCAAGTAGCTTATATCCATCCCGTGAAAAAGGCACTAATTAAACAGATGAAAAAAGATAAAACGTGACAACCAAGGGGTCAACAAGTAAGACATCGTTCTTGAATCAAAAGGTATTCCCGGAAGATGGACATGCTCAGTTAACATGCATTCTCGCACCGTAGAATGTTGAAATAAATAGTCACACAAGAGGACAGAACAATTAAGGATCAGATCAGTAGTGCCCTAGAGAATAACAAGCACCAAGTTATCATGCTACATAGAGCTTAGCACGTGAAAACTAGCTTGGAGAAGGCATCCATAATTCTCCCGGAAATCAACTACAGCTGAACGAGAACTTTGTTTTTGAATTCATGACAGCAATCAAAACGAGAGAAATAGCTGAGAATATTGATCAGAGAAAATTAACAATCCAACAACAGAAAAACAAACACGATACCGGATTCAGAACTTGAGTACTGAACACTTGCCAAACATTAAATCCATTGGCCACCTGCACCTAAGTAGAGAAGAACATTCAGTTCATCAAGCCAAAATCTCACGAGAAACAAACCAAAAAAATAAATCAATTGCCAATGAAAAAGGTAATCAAATACTTGATCGAGAAGGCGTGATTTGGAGCGAGAAACCAGCGGCGACAGAGAGGCCACGCGCCTCCACATACCTGATCCTTGGTAAATGTACAAAATAAAATCAAAACAGAAAACGCAGGCAGAGAGAGAGAGAGAGAGTTTCAGTTTGGAGTTTGAAGAATGGGTTGTTCTTCTGCTTTTGGGGGTGACTTTCTGTCGAACAGGTACAAGACTGTGTCCATGTGTATGCTGTCCGTGTGGTGGGAAAATGCAATTTCCTGTGTTTGTTTACTTGTCAAAATTTTGGGATAGAACGGGTGTATACACCACGTCCATCATTTTAATAGGGGGCGGGTCTAACTCTAATGCCCATCAGTTGACCGGTGCGGTTCGGTGCATTGGACTGCTGAATCCAAACCCGTTTGCTCTTGCCCCATTCGTAATGAGCAACTCCATTCTGGTACAATAATTGTAAAATGTAAATAATAATAATAAGAGGGTGTTTGGTTAAGTTTATTTGAACTATTTTATAAATTTATAATTTATAAAATATTTTTATAATTTATAGACTGTTATATATTATTTTAAGTACGTTTTCAAAGTGTTTGAATAAAATAAAGTTATAAAAATTGTAAGATGTAGTGTTGACAACTGTATAATTAATATGACCATAATTGAAAAACATTTGTTAAATTTTTATAAATATGGTGAGAACTCTTTATTTTTTTTAATGAAATTTACAAACTCATAACATCTTATTTTTTATAAGCTCTTTTTTTTTACCAATTTATAAATTTCCAAACATCTTAAAATGTTTTGAAAACCTATGTACTCGTTCAAACATCATGTAAGCAATTATTTTTAAATAATATTACTTATTTTTTGTAAAGTTGAGAATTACCTAAAATACATATAAGATAGGGTAGTTATGAAAGATTTTGATGAGTATGGAAGTTAAATTCAATCAATTAACCTAAAAAAATGGCAGATCAAGATTATTTTGAACATCAAAAGGGCCGTCTCCTATCAAGGATAGATAGATCACTACAGTAAGTTTTATAAATTATGAAAGTTGGATTCTTAAGTTTGATGGAGTTTGTTGTGTTCTAGTTTGAAGTGCTTTGAGAAAGTATACTGCTGAAATGCACTGTGAGAAAAATAAACCCCAAAATATAAAAATATATTTCTTTCGTTTCTGGATAAGATTCTTGTATAATTTCACATATACTGTTGTTCTTATATCAGTAAAATAATTACTGGAAATATGTCTCATAAAAACTGAGAATACAAGTACATTAATGGAGATTATCATAATAGATTCTACAAAATAGTATTTTCAAAGGGATAATTTCAATCTTAAATTTTAGGGGACATTTGTATAATTATCCCAATGACAAATCACAAGTATGAGGATTTCAATAGATTCATCCCATATAAACTGCCTTATTCATCTTTTACATGAATAATATGAACACAAAGGAATTCCAACTGCTCCAAAGAAATAAAAAGGACCTAAGTCCAAATTGTGGAGTTTATCATTAAAAACACGTCTACCAAAAAAATACCGTATATACAAGGAGGCTGGGTGGTGGGGGGGTTTAAAGTAAGATTTATGCAGTGTATAAAGTATGAGCATCCACCTTCTCACATGCACAGGGAGGATCAAGGCTTGTTTGCTGCAACAGTCCATTCTTCGTTTTAGGATTGTGTAGCTCTTACACTATATGGCTCGCGTAATCTCAGTGAGCAGGCAACCAAGTTCATTTTGGCATCTCAACTATCCTTGAGGCAATTACAACAGGAGTTTCTGGGGCTGGCTGCCAAAACAGGTCTTCAGCTTATAAAGTGACATACTGTGTTATGGAATAGATGGTTCTTCAGCCTGTATTTGATTTCTTCGTAACCAAATCATAATTAATGGAAGCTAGCTGCGACAAGTTCTGATTGACAAAAATAAATAGATATTAAGATGTTGGCTAATGCGTTGGACTTGAACACATGCATCAGATGCATATTCTTCTGTGACAGTGGAAAAACTTGAAGTGATCTGATAAGATTCATAGACGTTTGCAAGATCAGTGCAAGCTTCTTGACTAAAGGTTCTCACCTTAAATGAGAAATTACTGAAAGAGTAATTCATGTCAAGGGAGGGCGCAACGAAATCTGCTAAATGTCCACATTCATCCCCCTGAGAATGAAAGGTTATCAGTTTTAAACCCAAGAAAGCAGGATAGTTTGGGCTACATTTCATTAGATTACAAGTGATTATATGAAATGATTCAGAATAGAACTGCAAATTAATCAAAAAGTAAATAGTTTTGGTCCAAGTAAAGGTGTAACCAATCTTTGATCAGCTATGATTCAACAAGGGAACATAAATTAAAGTAATTCAGGCAGTCGTTTGACATTGACAATTTGATAAAATCCAGGTCCAGACAAATACTTCAGTTTATGTTGTCATTAACCAGAAAAGATGTACTTAACCCTTTGACATATAAGTTAAGATGGGGAAAGTATCGAAAGACATCTAGACATTGTAAGATGTTTGAAAGCGCTTGTCAGATGGGGTCTTATTGTTAGCAATGCATTTATAGAAGCAATGGATGTTTGGCGCCTCTATAAGTTAGTGATATTCACCCAGAGTAACATCCGTAGAAATTCATTCAGCAAAGTGAGCATGGGTGAGAGCATATTTCTCAAGTTAGTTACTCATTTTTTCTCTCAAGTTAATCATTAAATAATGTTTCAAACAAATACTTGCAAATTAGGAAGCACTTCTCCCAAAGAGGAATATTAAGAAATCCGTTTTATGGATATTTTTCATTCTAGAACTGGTCTTAACCACTAACTTTATATCTTCTCATATATTAAGCAATAGAAATGCTTCTCTTATTCAGCTTTTGAAATTCAGTAGATTTGAGATTAACTTAGGAGTCTAAGTCTTTCCATCTTTCGGAGGAATATGGAATAAATGTTATTGTATAAGCTTACATCTTCGTCCTGTAAGTTGCTGTATGAACTGCTGCTGCAGGATGCACTGCCTGTGTCAGTCATGTCATCTACATCACTACCTCTATTTTCCTCTTCAAGGTTCCAGATATATCGGCTCATAAAATAACTCGTATCATGCGCATCAACTGAAGGTATGAATGCTGCCTGTGCAAGAGAGAAGATGAGGGTTAGGAACTGATTTTGGAAGTGAATCAATGTGCGTTTTCCTGAATTGTGTGTGGTCCAGCGGAAGTAGATGAGACCTTCTGCCTCGCAAGAGTGTCCCAATTAATATCTTTGAAAAAGGAATGTCGTTTAACCTGAGTAAGAAAGAGGGAAAGTTATTTCCTACATTGTACCAAATCAACAGAACCCTATTAGATTAATCATATACCTCTCCAGCTCCAGTGGCACCTAATCTCTGAACTGGATTTTCAATCAGCAACCTAAAAAGGAGCACAAATGTCTTCTTCAATTACACAGTTTACAAGAAAAAAGCAAGAAATGTTAGTCTAGATGAACTTCTTACCTAATCTTCTTCAAACTAGCGTTGCTGCAGTAACAATTATATACCATATACATTAAGATAACATAAAGCTTCAGAATAATGGCAACACTTAATGTGGGAGAAGAAAGGAACTGGATAAGAATTGCCCAGTATAAAAATATATTTTTGTTCACGGACTTAAGCAGCCAAAGGTTGGAAATATTCCTGCAAAACGGTCTTCATTAATAATTACCCCAAAAGTTGATTGACTATCACCATGAGAAGGAGAAGAAAAGGCTTCCAAAATTGCCTGCTTTAAGATTTCTTTTCTAGATGATGTGTTACTAATTTCAACTCACACGACATGATGGTATGACTTGCAAACAGCCTATATACCGCACATGATTTTGTCACTTTATTTACTGCATCCAATTACTTCTTTTGCAACATAGTAATATATGCTATTTGAAATTTGGACCATAAAGTTTCATAATTCAAACAGACATCGATCTTTAAATAAAACTGACTGCAATGCAGCCATGTAAGAAAATAAATGTCACACTTACTTGTTAATTAGATCAGATGCTTCATAGCTCATTTCTTCTGGTATCTTGGGCCAGGGTATGTCTCTGTTTATAATATTGTTGAAAATTTGCTGCATCAGAAAAAGAATTATCAATACTACCATGATCAGTAAGGTCTATGAGTTCTTAACAAGAGATAGCAATTAATTCCACAACCATTTTAAAATTTTCCACCATTATCTACTTCAGATGGAGCAAAATTTTACCCCTTTATGTAGTTATCAATGAGACTGGACATAGTAGTCAATGGCGCGCTAAGGCAAATAAACTACAATAAGCTGATTAGATAATAGTTTTATGGAATTCAACAAAATCCAGTAGGGCATAAAATATGTAACTGTGCAGGCTGCATTAACGATTACCTGAAACAATTATTGAGAGATATACCAAAAGACATCGAAGAATCTTGATGCCCTCAAAATGAAACAATCAAAAAACCCCTAATTATTTTATTTTTGAAGGAATTAATTTAAAACCAATTCTTGTGAATTCGACGCTACTCACACTTCTACAAAAGTGTTTATAGGAATTATTTTTTGTGGATTCGACACCCATCACAGTCTGCCCAAGTCATTTAAATGCTAAAACTTAAAATTTCAGAATGGGAAGGCTCGATAACTAAGACAGTGCCCCCAAGTGCCATAACCCTCATTTAGACCCATTATAATAGTTTCCAAACTGTTTATCCAAATAACGGCAATGAGTTATGAGTATCAAATCAAATTCCTAGTTTCCGTTAATATATGACTAGAAGTATCTACTGACAATTTACCACTGTGATGGCTAATGCTGATATTCTTGAAGGGATAACCATTCAAGTAGCTAAAAGTAATTACCACAAAGCCCTTACCGACTTTCTGGAATTACAGAAAGCTTTGTGCTATTATAGTCATAGACGGTGACCAAATTTCACATATATGGGTCTCACTATCATATTTATTGCAGTCATCTATTAAGGAAATATATGACACGACTGAAAATATCCGCAACCTTTGCTGAATTGCATGCTGACATGTCAGAAAGTGACTGTGACAACAATTGGAAGAGAGGTACTTCATTTTGCTCCATCCCATCAATGATCACCATCATATGAACTTGGATCCCAAACTTTCAGGAAAAAAGTTTGCTTGTAAGTTTATGTAATCCTGGGAGGCTAGGGTTCAGGGCCCATCCGCCTGAATATCTTTTCGGTGTAACTATACAGGTTGTATGCTATCCCTTCACCAACTCAATGAAGCTATTACCTCCCCCCACCCAGAAGAAGAAAAAAGAAACGAAAAAAGAAAGAGAAAGAGAGAGGGTAGAATAGCAAAATGAGCAAGTAAATAAATACATAGCCAATGACATTAATCCATGCCAGTTCTCTGCAGCTTATTGCAAGTAACCTATTAAGTATGTGAACCGACATGACCACTTCAATGAATTATGCACATTCTTTCAACTAACTAACAATCAAATAAATATGGCATAGAAGGGACAATAATTAAGCATATGAACGGAAATACGAACATAATTATGTGAAATTGTGGACAATGGGACGTGTAAACAGACTTTCAAATTCAATTGCATTTGTGCTCCAAATATTAGGAGAAAACTTGAAGCCAATGAATCCAGAGGCTTAGTAGAGAAAGAGATATGGTATTGCAGGCCATGCTCAAACCAAATTAACCAATTGCAGAAGCATTTATCAATGTTTCAGGGACATAAATGAAACTTAAATGCATTCTCATTTTCAGTTATCTAGTGGTTGTATAGAGCTACGGATAAACAAACAGGAACGCCGGTATAGCCATTACAGACAAGTTCATCCTTTCAGATGAGACTTCCATTTGAAGTTTTCATAATCACCAACTCAGGAACATCCATCCGAGATAGGATCCGCTTCATGTGATCAAGTTTACAGTCATTATCCAATGACCCAAATCAGGTTGATGGAAAAGCTTATCTATTCAGAATATCACAATGAAGAGATAAAGCAAAAAACAGCACAACTACATTCATTGTCAATTCATCCGAAATGACTGATGGCATACCTGTGGATGTTCTGCGTTAAAAGGCGGAATACCAACTAGCAGCTCAAAGAGGATGACACCCACTGACCACCAATCAGCTGTTGCACCTAAAAAAACACAGTAAAGACAAGAACAATTAATACAATATAGAACATAATATCTTTTGACTATTCCACTCATTATATAAAACATTGGATTTCAAAGTTCGAACCATGTCCCATGCCGAGAAGTATCTCAGGTGCCAAATAGTCCGGGGTGCCAACTACAGAATGTTTTTTCCTCTGTTCTCTTTTCACAGATGAGTTTACTGTCGCTTTTGGTTTATCGACTCCAAGAAAAGCAGATGGACCCGATAAGTCATCGGTGCTATTTATAAGACCAACTTTGGAGAGCCCAAAATCTGTCAACTGCACAATAAGAAGCAGATTCATGATCAAATAAATGCAGAAATACATTGTCTAAGTGTACATATTCTAATGCATACTGGACGCAAAAATAATTATGTAAAGGGTGTACACTCTGATGCGCACTGTTCATGAATGTCTAGAAAATTACTGAATCAACAAGCATACTGCCGCATAAGAGGCTCACAAAGCGAGCTTCTTTCATATACATTTTGAATTACTCAACCCAATCTCATTGACTACGGAAAACAAGAAAAGAAAATTCTCTTGATGAAATCATAGTACAAGTTGTACAGTTACATCAAGCAAACTCCAGACATCTGAATATGCTCAAGATCAAAGAACACAAAATTTGCTTAAAGATTTTGTCACTTACTTCACCATTTCAATTCTATTAAGAAACAGAATAAAACTTTCCTTTGTCTGGTCAAATATATCATATTCTACCTAAGACATCAACTTAACTCGTCTTAAACAAGACGAACTTTCCATTTTATAAAAATGAAATACTCTCCCACATTTACAGTAAAATCATTGCAGTGGGAAACAGCTTGTGGAAACTACATGCAAATACATAGAAAGCTATTGTTCATGGCTTTTCTAAAGTCAAAAAAAATTGGATATTATTATAGACCGTTTAGTTTCAAATAAATTCTCTTTTTTCTGTGAGTATTACTTAACAAACAGAGAAATCTGACATCAGGCTTTAAAGACATCTCATGCTTATAGTGTTACAAAGAACATCCATATATTTACCTTGATGTGACCATCAGGACCTATCAGCAGATTATCTGGCTTCAAGTCTCTATGAATGACATTTAAGGAGTGCAGGTACTCTAAAGCAAGTACCTGAAAGTAACAGATAATGAATATTAATCTTTTTTTAAGGTTTAACCTGGCTAACTGCCAAGAATCTCCAGGTTACAAAAATAGTAATAGAGGTCCTTACAACTTCTGCTATATAAACACGTGCCATATCTTCCTCCAAGCAGCCTAGATTTCTCAGCAAAGAGAAAAGATCTCCTCCATTTAAGTACTCCATAA
>NC_026148.1:10753893-10758447 GCF_000512975.1 Sesamum indicum | reverse complement strand
AGAATAGAAAAATCTGACCTGTTCATCGTTAGATTGTAAATTAGTGAAGTACTTTCACGAAGTTTTTGTTCCATTCACTCACAAATAAGTGCATGTCTTTAACTTATAAAATCTACTTACCACAAAAGGATTACGAACTGATATTAGGATATCACGTTCAGCTAAGATACTTTCCACTGCATTTTTGCGAATCATATCAGCTTTCTTCAAAACCTGCAAAGATTTTGCTAAAATTAGACTCCATCAACATAAAATTGTGTCGCTAATCAAGGAACAGTTACTCAACCTGGGCAATTGACATTTTATGAACTTTGACAGAATCTGACCTTTATTGCAAATAAGTCACCAGTTGCCCTTTTCCTAGCCAAAAAAACTCGTCCAAAAGCACCTCTGCTTATAGGCTTAATTATTTCAAAATCTTCAATGGATGTTCGATCTTTCGTACATGGATTAATAGGGCTTGCACGCAAACTGCGAACTGTATCTTCCTCCACCGAAGTATCTTCATCAGCCACATTATTTAGTAAGTCTGCCTTTTCATCATCAATCTGATCACATAGAAATACATATTTTTCCCTGAAGAATTCATGATCAGCCAGATGGAAGTCAAATTATGAAGATCTGGTATGCTACATAAAACCACAGCATGCCAATGTAAGAGTTTGGTTATACTCTTCTAAAACTATGAAGCATTCTCAGTTTTGCAGTGCTAGACCAGAAAAAAATTCATTTACATGCATACATGAGAAAGTTGCACCGCATTTAATGATGTGAAACTGTAACTCACTGTATTAGTTTCTCAATGCGCCTCCCAAATGTCTCAACAACAAGAGCATCCACCTTTCTATCATGAATGGCATACTTGAGGTTATCCAGCTGATCAATCATATACTCCAATGTACTGTAATCAGTCCTGTTAACATTTACTACAGATCGAGCAATATCCAGCAGCTTATGTATCTGTCATGCAAGTTCATGGTGTAATAAGGAAGTTAAACCACAGCAACTTGTCCCAAAAATAAAAGTACTTGAAATGTGTTCCAAGGATCAAAATATTATATCTGAATCTTTGATGTGCCTTCAGTTAACCAAAATTACATAAGAAAGTGCATTAAAGAGGTTTTCCAGAAAATGCATAGGTGGATGTTTGGGGGAAACTGTTACATTGCTTCCTTAAATGCTCCAGTTTGTGTAGTGATTCTGAGAAGATATAATCTAATTAAGCGACAGGGAAATCAGCAACCTAGTAAAGAGTTACAGAAGTTGATTTTTAGATATTAGGTTCCAGGTTGGGGGACTTCAAAATTCGTAGTACATGAACAACAGAGAAAATAATTGTTTATGCTCTAAGTCTTTGAAGAGACTTTGTATATCAGAAGCTCTGTTATTGCTGAACCTTATTTCCTAGTTGATCAGTGAAGTGTATGGGGAGAAGAGCTTAATCCTTTTGGCCACTTGGTGCAAGCTACTGAGAAAAAGAGACTTAGTTCCGGTTTTGCCAGCTTCAAATCCAGGTAGCATTAACCATGTAAAACCTAGCAGCTGATGGAGGATATATCACTGATAAGAATTAACGGGGTCTTCTATGTCTTAACAAAGACGAATAGAATTGTGCACCCTACCTTTTGCTAAGAAAAAGTTAGTGTTGCTAATTTTAACTACTTTATTGTGAAAACGGCACTTCTCATGATTTATTTGCATGCTATATGAAGAGTTAAGAAACAAGGACATTTAGTAATAAAGAATATGGAAGATAGATTTTCTAGCATCTGGCAGAATAGGCAGATTGCATCATAAACACTACCTGCTGATAACTTTCAAATTCAGATAATGTTTTGCGTCCACTCAGCAGAAGCTCTATCTGGGTCATTCGTGGGGTTATTAAAGGTGAACGAGGGGTCAAGCTCCCAGCTGATGATTCTTTCTTACTTTGATCAGCTGGTGGAGCTCGTGATGGACATGATACATTCAGTGAACTGTGAAGTTCATCCACAAGAAAAGAGTTATCAGCCACATTAACACAGTCCATCATGTCTTCAGAACATCGGTAAGACAAATTGTTTCCTTTTGGTGACAACTCGCCCAAGTCCTCTTGTGCACTTGATGCAGACACTCTCACGACTTCAGGACTTCTTACCCCCGTGTCTGAGCTTTTTGGGGTCCAAGATTCAAGTATTTTTTCAAGAGTTTCAGCAACTCTTTCAAGCCGTTCATTTACAGTTAAACCTTTTAAATCGCATCTGTCAGCAACTGTACAAATTCTTGAGTGCTGCTCTACATGGACTATTGGTATTTCGACTTCACATATTCTACAGATCAATGAATCCTCATATGCCATATGGTGTTGATCCCAAACTCCCCATGTTACTCTTTCTGTTTTCAAGGGTTCTGCAGCATGTTCTGCCTGACAGATGGGAGTTTCTATATTCTCAGGACTCTCTACTTCTTTCTCCTGCCGCAACTTCTGAGATTTATCCTTAGGAGTGTCACCAGAGTCGTGGCTTTTTTTATTTTTTTCAGCTGCAGATGGAAGTTTCTTCCAAGATGACATCCTAAAACTTCCTGCAGAGGAAGCAACACTTTTTGCAGTGTCACCCTCTTCAGTTGCATGGTTTTGTTTGTTAACCAGGCTGCTTTTTTCTGGTTCTTGGACAATATAAGTTTGCCTGTCAACACCTTCCGTTGCACCCAGGGATGACACAAAAGTCCGCTCTGGGTATACTCCAAGATCGCTAAGCTGGTGTGAAGCCAGTATATGATCTTCTTCATAACCACTTTCCTTTTGGAACTGAACAAGCCGAGTGCAACGAGTGAGGATAAATAAGAGGCGGGTATGCACTTGCTTGAGTGTGCCCATAGGCAACTCTTGACGTCGATCATCTAAACTTTGTACAATGCCTTCACATTTTGCCCAAAACTCATTAGGAGACATCTTTGCGCACAGTCTAGCTATTACCAACAAATCTTCTAAACACTCCTTCCAATCTGGATGAGAATCTGAAGTCTTCTCAAGTACACTCACCAAATCTCCAGCAAAGATGCCTAAGTCAGCATTAACTTCATCCTTCAATTTGTCAAATTTCGAGCGTACCATTACCATAATTTCCTAGAAAAAATAATGTCATCCAAGTTATATGCATTGTTTGAAATGAAACAGAGAAGAAGAAAGAGACGAAAACCTATGTTCTCACAAGCAGAAACAGGAGGCTACATTGAATTTAACATACTTCCATGCGACCAATGGCGCGAGATTTCCAAAATGGAAGTGGTCGGACACCTTTGGAATCAAGTTCATGAGAAAAGCTCTTAATGTCTGGTACTCTTTTTTTTCGGCCACTGGTTAAACGCAGAATAGCCTGGAAACGTGGAGATTGCATTTCCTTGGCTAAAGCTGCATTATAACCCTACAATAAGCACAATGACATGAAGCTGAGCTACCTAGTTTATTTCAACTGAAATATCATACAAGTCTCTATGATACTGCTAAATAAATGAAAAAACAAAGGGGCAACTGATTACCTCTGGCCCCGACCTACTGGGTGAAAGAACTCTCAGCGATTTTGAATGATGATTCAAATGGCCCCTTCTACCTACAAATGGTAAGACACTATTAAGCATGATATCATTCATTTATACACTTAATTTTCAATCTATTATGGATTTGTGTGATAATTGATCAACATTACTAAAACAGAAACTTGAAGTTGGACTATATCCTCACACCACATGAATCTTCAAACTTGCTATCACCTCAGCTCAGATGACCCTTCAATCCTAGGCAAATCTAAAACCTTTGTTTCATTGTAAAGATGGTCCTCAAACTCTGAAGTGATTATTTATGTAAGATCAAATTATCTCAAATAACTCTTCCCTATTCTGCATTACTACCAGCTGTTTTTTTTCTTTTTGATGGTTGCATTAATGGCCAGCTAACTAGCATCATTGTCATACTAATTTCATGGTGCACATTCCAACTTGCATTTCACATAAATACATGCGTGGACAAAACTGGCATCAAATGTGAGAAGATACAACAGTTCACCCTTGTTTGGCAGAGGCAACAACAGATAATTGCGAAATGGAGGATAATCTAGTTCTTATATGGACACCTTCTTTTGCTTGACTCTCAAAATTATGAAAATTATGAGAAGTTCCGAGGGAACTAGACGTCTTGAGAGGCAACGGCCCTGAACGCGTCCTGATTTGATTGAGGCCCAGGGTCGAGGGCTCGATGATATTCGGGTCGCCGCTCCCTAAATCAAAACCCTCACTCTCGTCGACATTGGCCCTCTGCCTCGTCGGAATCGGAGGGATTTTCCGGAGCTTGATGATGGACGCCGCCGATGAGTTTTTGTCATCGGAGAGCGACTCCTCCGGCGGCGGATTGGCGGAATCGGGGCGGAGTCTAGACATTGCGGATTTCTTCTCATCTGGATTGCATTTGCGTTTCTAGTGCATTCAGCGAACGGAATTTGGGTACTTGGGAGCAGAAAATTTGGATTAAGATATTCGGATCTTGAATTCTCGGGAGGAACAGGGGGGTGGGGAGTTTTG
>NC_026148.1:10732095-10753641 GCF_000512975.1 Sesamum indicum | reverse complement strand
CGTGAGTTCAAATCAGTTATTTATGAAAACGTGCTTCCCTCTACGTTAGGAGATTGTGTCTAAGAGTAAAGGCGGTTAATAAACAGAAAACGCGTGCGCGTCCTCAATAATTTTTATGAAAAATCTTTGATCTGGATGTCTATTTTAAAAATTATACAAAAAAAATATCGGGAAGACGTACAGAGTCTTACAAGATCACACCTTTGTTCGTGGACCTCCTAAGAATACCGAAATCCTAATCGATAACATATGAAATAAGGGCAAAATGATCCCCTCCCATGTCATATTTGAAAATAGCAATTTACCCATTTATGTTAATATATATATATATATATATTTCAGTATTTTTAAAAAATACAAAATTTACACCTACAATGTATGATGACCGCTCATAGTATAAAAGGGTATTTTGTTTTCTTTTTTAAGAATACAATAGATAACTGAAGAAAAAAGAATTTATAAAGGAATAAAATACTATTTTCGAATAACACCGGGTATGGGATACCTTTTGCCCTATGAAATAATGATAATTTTTCTAGTAAGGCTAAAAATAAATGTCAAATGTTAAAGCAACTCGTCACACAAGCAACACAATACATATATGAGTACCTATATCCATGTATATTTCAGCTAATAATGTTAGATTTAGTTATTTTAGAATTCTTTTATTATACATCAGATAAAAAAAATCGATCGTGAAATTTCTTAACAATTGCAATTGATGCGTATTGGAATTTAGCCGCATCATAATAATCGAAAGATTTTTACAAAAATTCTAAGATTAAATGATGACTAACCTGCAAACAAAAAAATTAGTACTCAAACGCTTAATTCAATAATTACTTAACTAAAAAAATGATAGAAATACTTGAAATATAACGAAGATTGTGTAATAATGGAATTGGAATGAGATAATATTATGATAAAGTTATAACAATATCATGGAGTGTAAGATATACTGAAAAATAGCTGAAAAATGAGAGTAAGGATAAAAGATAAAATGAATTGCGGTTTGAACTTATATTAAAAAAGTTATGACTATTTAAATGAGTCTTGTCAGTCAGCCTGATTTCTATGAGTTCCGTTTTACCAGTTGCTTTCAGGTCAGTTGTCGTCAATATAGGGGAGGTTTGTTAGAATTTTATTAATATGATATGTCTTATGATGTCAAAAAAATATGTTATGTGTCATCCTTGTTGTCCGTCAAATCATGATGCTAGATTGGCTCAAGTCATGATGCTGGATTGACCTACCAAATTAATAAGTAACAGATGGGTTATAGGTCAAATGCCTCGCTCATGGGCCAACAAGATCGTGTCTGCTGAGTTGGTCAATAGGAACCCACATTTTTAAAGATTTTAAGACTAGAGGCTATGTGAATAAATAGCGTGAACATCTCCCGACTTAGTATAAGGCATGAAATTAGGTATTGGTTCCCGTTATTGACTAGACATCTATACTCATAACTTGAAATTCCGTTTATTCTACTAATCGACATGGGAAAACCTATCCCATTCAATTCATCACCGTGGCCACAATTTCTAAGAATTTAAACAAGTCTTAGGGCATATAGGAGATAGTGTTATCACAACACTAACACAAATCAGATTCTTTCGTGGATCCCACTAACTTCAGTACTCATTTTGACTGCACTGAATAAGGTTTATAGTGAACGCATCTCACGATACAACCCACCATCATATGCATGCGATTGCCATTGTTCCTCAAGTTCAAGGACTAATATAATACTATCGGAGCCGTGAATTTTATCACACTAACCAAACCTCCAAAGTTTCCATACAACGATTCTCGCAAGTCAATTTAGACGGTTCGACAACCTAGCCAGCCAATCTACTAAAATTGCCTAAATGACTACGTTTTCTGTTGATAAAAATATGACATTGTAATACTTAGTGCAAGTATTTATAGGATTTTTTTACCATGTGTAAATAGCAATTTGTATTCAATTTTTTGCTAATATTAACAAATCTAATAAATTTTGACTAATTCATAGATCTATTTATTAAAAAAAATATATTAAACGTACTAAATATATTTTTTTCAAATTATAAAAAATATATGCATAATTATACTAAACATCCTGTAAGGTGGCGTAATTATCCCCAAATTATGACTTGAAACAGAAGTCGTGTTTTCCTTGATAATCAGGGAAATCGTGCTCTTGGTATCTTCTATGTACAGTACTCGCAAATTTTTATACCCCCTGTTCGCATTTCGCAGCGGCGTTCTGATTGATTTCTCTCAATTTACTAGAGTCTGTCGAAGCTGAAATTGTTTCAGCAATGTCTTGAAAGAGTAAGAGATTTCCCAGGCGGTTCTTTAATTATGCTGCGCGCCCTAATCCGTACACCGGCGGAGCCCTTTAGCTGTGCTCGCCGCCTTCTGCACTCCGCCACGGCTTCACTGGTCAAGGAGACCGGCCTTTATGGATTCGACCACTTAAAGACTGCTAAAGGTTTTCAACGCATGGTTGATGATGCAATTGAGCGGTAACAAAGTGAAGAATTTTCATTTATTCCTTTATGATTTCAATAACTGCTTAATGTTGTTGTCGTTGCTGTCTTTCTAGGTCTAATGAGCTCGTGAATTATATTGCTGGAATGCCTTCAGCTCCTGAAATTATTAAATCAATGGATGATATATCTGATACGGTATGTTTTCTACGGCTTTTAGTTGTGCTTTAAGTGTGAGTATTTATGAATGCTGGTTATGATTACATTACATGTGCATGAAGTGAAGAGAAACTTAGTGTAGAATTCTTTAGTGGAGATGGAGAAGTTAGAAATGTTGATTTCTTATAGTACTACTTTGGGGAATTGTTTGCTACGCTCCATTTCATTTTTAGTGCGAAGGTGAAAATGGGCAAAAAAATGACTTCGAACATAGTATAGTACGAGTGTTAGGATGGTTTAACAATACGCCCCAAGAAAAAGGAAAAAAGAATAATCGACCCTACTCCCTTTTTCTATATTACTTACATGTGTGAAACTATCAAATATTCACTATTAAGATATGATTTAACATCTTCACTAACCCTTTGTCTCCTCAAAATACAATGGCAGATATATTTTTATCACTTGCAATATTTTTTTTTCAGTTATTATGAGAACATGATTTGACATATAGAATAACTTTGTCTCCTCAAAAAACAATATCAGACAAAATTTTCAGCACTTCTCAACCATTTCTGGATATAATATCAAATACTAATTAAATTCTCCAATACACTGTTCAAACCCTCCAAAATTCAAATTAACTTTTTATACCATTCAACAGTGTGCTTACTTTAGCAACACCAAGTGATTCAAATGTTTGCTTTTTTGATAGGTTTGTACGACCATTGACTCTGCAGAATTGTGTAGGCATACGCATCCGGATAGGTGAGCTTTTAATTCATCCATTTGTGCTCTTAATGCATGTGTACATTAATAGTTTAGTATTTTAACTTTTTTATGTGTTTTTCTAGGGAATTTGTTGAGGAGGCAAGCAGGGCATCTCTTCGTTTGAATGAATATCTACATGTGAGGTGACTGCTGACCGGTGGCTTGTTTTCATAACTCATACCCGGTACCTGGCAATGCCTATGGAACATTGGAACTAAAACTATGGCCTAAAGAAACAATTTACTGGGATTTCCATTTTCCATATGAGAACTTTTACTCCAGATAACCAGAATAGAATGCAAAGGATGAATCATTGATCAAGTCCTACCACATATGAATCTTTAGCCAAGTTTCTAACATTTTTATATTTACTATCAGCATTTAACCAGTGCATATGTATTTGCTTTAAGAGGATTCAAATTTGTTGCAAGCTGTAGATAATTAGATTTAGTAATCTTTATGAAGAGAGAAGTATGACAAAAATAGTGGTATCAAATGCCACCAGAATGAGAAGATCTTTTATTCCAAAAAGACCTGGTTTGTTTTTGAATTATCAGTTGGTGGTGCTGTAAAAATATATGGGGAAGTTCTTACCAGAACAGAGCTTGAATTAACTACTGGATTATAATGTTCGTTTCATAAAAAACATAATCTGTTAGCATTAATTATTGAGTATACTGCATGTTTGCAGTATCTTAACTAGACCCCAGTTTTGTATCTTACTTTGAGAAAAGCTGTTCAACCGTAAATTTTGTTTCATAAGACAAAATTGTCTGTTAGTATTTTTTGTTCAGTATAATAATGGAAAATATTGTTCGCAGTATCTTAATTCGAATCCTAGTTTATATCATGCGATTGTAAAAGCCGAGCAAAATAATCACATGCTTACTGAAGAAGCTCGGAGGACTGCCCGTCACCTACGCATTGACTTGGAGAAGGGTGGAATTCATCTCAGCCCTGGTACTGATCCTTGATGACTAGCGTCTTCTTCTTCCACTCTTAACATTTTGATTCATAATATCCCTCATTTGCTTGACAGAGAAACTGGATCGAGTTAATCAGCTAAATATAGAAATTCTGCAGCTTTGCAGACAGTAAGTTCATATTTCTTCTTAGATAACTTATTCTTTGTTTCTTTTTTCTCTGAAGGTGTTCTTCACACTAACATTTAAAAGATGTAATTTATAATCAAAACCTCAAACTTGCTTGTCTGCTTGTTTTCACCTTGTAATATGTATGTATATGAATTCACAGGCAGTGGAAGAACCAAAATTTACTTACTTGATGGTGGGCAAATTTAAAATGTTAAAATTCTTGACATCAATTAAATGACAAAATTTTGTAATATTATGATGCAATTAAAATTCCAAGATAAAAATTAAACTGGCTACCTACCTAAATGCAATCTGAATCTTTGTTATTAATAAAAGACAAAAGTAATTTGGACAAGTAGCAATCAACTTGTCATTATAAAAACCATTAGATCAAAATTTGGTATTATTTTTAACATGGTCACTCAAATATATAGCAAATTACCAAGAAACTTTAATAAGGTTTCTTATGTATAATTTTAACTAATGCCGAAAGATACTAAATATTGACTAACTAGCAGAAAACATTTGACAGACTCACTAAGGTTCAATCTTATCGAAGGTTGACAGTGGTTATTGCTCAGGGAGGACTGAGGAGTGGAGAGCTATGCCAGCCAAGTTATTATTATGTTATTTTTCTGCTAGACACTAGTTTTTCTTTTATATTTTCAGTTGGTTGATTGATAGCAAGATGTTTTGCATGTATTTCTTGATTGATCAGGTTCAACGAAAATATTATCACTGACCCAGGTCATGTGGATATATTTCCAGCTTCACATTTACCAAAAAAATTGCACCATCTCGCCAAGACCATCTACCGCCCTTCATCATTTGCATCAAAGAGATCAACAGGGCCAGACTGTAATTTGAAAGAGAGAGGATTTCGCTTAGTGACAGAACCTAGCACTTTGTGTTCTATTTTGCAGTTGGTGTCTGATGCTGAGGTGTGTTCTAACTTGAATTTATTCATCTTGCAAATTGAATTTCACCTTCTAAAATGTAGGTTTTGTTTTTCCCCTTGAGATTGAGGAAAAAGGTTTTTGACTGATTTTTCAACACCAGAAAAGAGGTTCATTAGATTAGTAATGTAATTCGTAAGTATGTCTTCACTACATATGAATCGTGAGTTATAGTTTGTTTGTAGGGATTTGGATTATAGTTCTTAGACAGAATGATTCCTTTTATTTGGTCACTAGAATCGGTACATGGATTCATTCCAAACACAATTTTTCTTAATTTGATTTGATAAAACAATTTAACTTTGTTCACACCACATTTTATCTTATTTATTATCCAGGTTAGAAAGATGGCTTACATCAGAGGAAATTCAGTGCCACGTGCAAACCTGGTAGTCCTTGATAAGCTTCTTGCAGCACGTCATGAATTTGCTGAGGTTAGCATGCCCATATATTATACGATAGCAGAAGTAGACTGGAAATGACCGACTTCACTGGAGACAGAAGTTAGTTTTTTCTACAGACTATGGTGATGGTGGGGAGAGATGACTTGTACTAACTGATTGAGCTTAAAAACTGTTTCCATATCTTATGACTGGGAGAGAAAATTATTCGAGGTCTTTTTTGGTTGAAGCAAACAAACGTTCTGTTAATTGTTGCTCCAAAGTCATCCATCACGTGCAATAACCTATGCTTACAGAGGCCCAAGTTAGTTTTGAATGATTAATGTGGTAATGTTTATGGGTGATAGAATATTTGAAAATATTATCTCCAATAATTGTTGTCTTTATGTCGTTTTTCCAAATGCAACTTTTTCTTCCCTAACTCTGACTTGCATGTCTTTTCTTGATTTTCATTTTTTTTTCTGATACAGAAAACCTCATATTAATACCATTTTCCTAATCTGTCACATGATCACTATATGCAGATAATGGGATATAAGTCTTATGCTGAATTTGCTCTGAAGGATAATATGGCTTCGTCGCCTGAAGTTGTTCTGTCTTTTCTGAATGAAATGAGTAAAACGGTCAGACCCAAGGCTGAGGAGGTATGATACTGATTACAGCTTATGCTTAAGACGTGAAAGTTAGCTAGAAAATTTTTCTGCTGCCGACAACATCTTTTCCTTAATATATATTATTGAATGTTCTCACTGCAGGAGTTCAAGAAAATTTTGGATTTTAAGATGGGAGAGAGTGGCCAATTAGTTGAAGACTTGGAGCCATGGGATGAGCCATACTTCACAAGAATGATGAAGTCTTCCGCCCAAAATTTGGATTATTCAGTTAATATGCTATTTCACAAACTTTGATTTCTAGTTCGTCTTGTTCATCTAAGCAGTATGACTCAATGTACATGGACTAGCACATGCGTCCAGCTGTACCTATCTTGTTCATTCTGTAGTTGGCAAGTCTTTCACAGTCAGCTTTCTGCTTGAGTAACTAGTATTACATTTCTTTCCTTGCTTGTCACTTTGATAAAATACACTGCTTTTATTTAATGAAGATCACTTTGTTCTCTTTAGAAATAGAGAATATTAAAAGTTGCTCCAGAGGAGTTCCAAAAGGGCATGTGACACAAATTAAAAAGTTTGAAAATCTTAAATAAATTCACTTTGATGAGGATAAAATCTCTCACTTTTTCTGCTGACTGATATCTGTGGAAAACCTTGAGACCTGGTAAATAATCCATGCAATATGA
Source organism: Sesamum indicum (assembly GCF_000512975.1). Lineage (NCBI taxonomy): Eukaryota > Viridiplantae > Streptophyta > Magnoliopsida > Lamiales > Pedaliaceae > Sesamum > Sesamum indicum. The sequence goes on along the minus strand of NC_026148.1, from coordinate 10,746,489 downwards.
AGGAGTTCACAACCAGGAAACGGTTGCCAAAGATAACAAATGGTGGATAAATTGCTTATGTGATTTACTGCTAGTATATTGGATTGAAATGAATGGAATGCATGCATAGTTGCATTTGATTACAGTGATGTGCAAGAGCAGCAAGATGATCTATGAATAAGTTCTAGTGACTGAAAATCTCTAATTTAATGTTGGTTCTTTTTCTTTGTTATTCTTGCGAACCATGACAATATCTTGTATAACTTTTCAGGTGGTTGTGTCATATTTTTCCTTGCCACAATGTATTGAGGGGTTAAAAGTGCTGGCTCAGTCATTGTTTGGTGTGAAATGCCATGAGATTCCTCTTGGGCATGGTGAATCATGGCATCCAGATGTGCTGAAGTTATCTCTACACCATCCTGATGAGGTGCATAAGTGGATATCTTTACTTTTAGTTGTACCCACCCTCCTCCCTACCCACTTTACAGGATAATTACTAAAGATGAGACATTGTAGTTCCGGTACATTGCACCATGAAACAATACATGCTTTAGTATCTGTATTTACTCTTAGCTAGTATCATAATGAATCTTGTAGATGGCAAAGTTGTGGACTCATTTAATTGTCATGCAGGGTGTCATCCTGTGGCTGTTTTTTATTTCACATGGAACTGCAATTCAAGTGGTCCAGTAACTATGGGTTTCTGTACTGTTTTCATGTGCTTCTTAGTTTGTAGCCTAATATTCAGCCTTTATATTCACTGGTTTTTTATTAGTTTGTTTCACCGAGAGTGATCAAGGAAAAACCTGCCAGCTTCCATTGTTTTCTTGGCGGTTGGGGGGCCTTCTTTATGTGCAACAAACTATTGTATTTTTATTTTGTATATTGTGGCTGTAATTGCGCAATCAAGCATATTACACGTTAAAAAGCAGGAAACATGATGTCAAATTTCACCTTCAGCAAGTCAAATAATACATGTATCGAATATATTTGTAGGTCTTGGACATTGTAGCATATGGGACTTTGATGTTTGATTGTCATTAAGAATTGTTAAGTAGCATTCACATAATCCTCTTCTAACCTATAACAAATTGAATTCACCCTCAGAAACATTTGAAGCAAAAGTTCCTTCTAATGTTGAATAATATGCCGTGATGCAGGGAGACTTGGGGTATTTGTACCTCGATTTGAAATCAAGAAAGGGGAAGCATCCGATTTGTGCACATTTTGCTATCAAAGGGGGCCGTCGAATCTCAGAAACAGACTACCAGTTACCAGTACGCATAATTGCTTTCTTTTCCTATTGTTTGCTGTACCTTCCGGGATATTTTGTAATTGTTATTAGAAAGCTAGAATGCATGAAGTTGCAGTACTTGCGTATTGGCGCTTGATAATTAGAATTCCTGCTTAGAGGTTACCTGGAGTAATCGATGACTATTGGCATATTGACATGTATTATTATATGGTGAATAACCTTGTTAGTGCTCACATAATATGATATATTATTCTTCTTATGATTAAGAAAAGGTGGGGGGATGAGTTTGCAGGTTCATTACATAGATATGTAACCTGCTGAAAAGATAGTGACAGAAAAATGGCCTCTTCCTTGGGAATTTATAGGATTTCAGATTTAGTTTACCTAACCACTCAAACCCCCCACTCATAACACTCACAATGGCAAGCATGCATATTGGCTCAAACATGGGGAGAGCAGAAAAGTATAAAAGACAACTTGTCAAGCCCATATCAGCATTTGCCATTGACATGCAGCATATCATTGTTGATATTGGCAGTAGTTGTATGTTGAAATGGGTTATTTTTTTATTATGCAGATAGTAGCCCTTGTATGCAATTTTCCGGGTTCAAATTTTGCATCGGTGCATCTTCACCATTCTGATGTAGAAACTCTATTTCATGAGTTTGGGCATGCTCTTCACTCATTGCTGTCAAGAACGGTATGATGGTTCCTTTGAGTTGAGTATATTAAACATCATCCTTGTTTAACTGCCAGAATTTTAATTCTGAGGTGATTTTTCTTTCAGGATTACCAACATTTTTCAGGGACCCGAGTAGTTCTTGATTTTGCTGAAACACCTTCAAACCTGTTTGAGTGAGTAGATTTTTACATCTAGAGGCCTTACTTTTCTGTAGCGATGCTTAAATGAACTCAAAACTTGCATTATGTTTGGTTTTGTTTCTCAAAACCATTTTCCATCAAAAGAATCACAACCAAACATATTATAAACTTTCTGAAACCTCTTTGCCGAAATTTTGTTAGAGCCCCTAGTCAATATTACTACTGTATATAGTCCAATTAATATAGTCTTATATCTTTATAGATGTTTAAATGATTCGATCGATTTACATCTTCCTATCACTATCTAATATAATAATAGTATAAAAATATAAAACTTTGATGCGATATACTAACCATAAAATGCGTTGCATGAAAAGACATCCGAAGAAAACAATGTCTTCCCAAAAATTAACGTCAACATATTTCATCTTCCCCAATTCTTTCTTCAAAACTCATTTCCAATAAACATTTCCCAGACAAACCACACAAACATATCCAACTAAAGCTTTCAATTTTTTTGCTTTATCTTCATTGTGTTCTATGTTAAAGCATGCATCAATATACTTAAAGCTATGAGGTCCAAAAGATAAAGAATCTTTCGGGGGTTGTTTGTGTCTCTGCATGTTCAAACATGCACCAAATTTCTGGCTGTACTCTTATAGAAGAAATGAAGCTCTAGCTTGAGCATTGTTCATCTTTCTTTTCTTTTTCCTGGTATGACAGGTATTATGCATGGGATTATCGGGTCTTAAGGAAGTTTGCTAAGCATAATTCAACAGGTGATCCGATACCTGAAAAGTTGGTGCAATCACTAATAGGAGCTAAAAATATGTTTGCTGCAACTGAATTGCAACGCCAGGTTTGTTGTCGAAGGACCAAACAAATTGTTAATGTCCGCAATAGATTGTTATGAAATTTACTTGTTTCTTGCTTCTTTTCCAGGTCTTCTATGCCTTGATTGACCAAGCACTTCATACAATGCAGCCTTCGTCGGTCAAAGATACTGTTTCTATAGTTGCAGATCTGAAAAGAGAGCACACAAGTTGGAAGTACGTGGAAGGAACACATTGGCACACGCGATTTAGTCATCTTGTTACTTATGGTGCAGGTATGTCCCTGGCCGAGAGCTTGACATAGTTGCCATTAAATGCTAGAAGGTTAAGTTGTAAATGCCTGTAACATAACATATTCAACACTATAAAACTTGAGTTTCAACTCTAGTACAGTTTCTTATGATTTATTTGCTGCATTTAGAATTCTTGATTTCCATTTGAAGAGGGGAAAAAACGAATTCTTGATATCTTGTGAAAATAGAGGAACGATTCTGAACAACCTAAAAAACATCGGGACATCTATAAAAACAAGAAAAAATCACGTCCACTGCCGGAGGGCTCTCCTTAAGATGATCGATTTGTGGAGATAACAAAATTTATGTTAAAGGAAAAAGACTGCACTATTGTTTCTTGTCATGGTCCCATTTTAAAAGGGAACTGAAAAGAATTGTACCTAGTGGCTAGTATGCATGTTATGTTTTGAGTCCTTGTTTAGTTAGTTAGCAATTTGTGACTCAACGTTTTTACTCTAAGTAAGCTTCTGTTCTCGTCCTCCTTTTGTGTCGCCACAGGTTACTACAGCTATTTGTATGCAAAATGCTTTGCTGCAACCATCTGGCAAAAGATATTACAGCAAGACCCGTTGTCGCTGGCTGCAGGATCTGCTCTTAGGTCAAAATTCCTGCAGCATGGAGGAGCAAAAGATCCAACCATCATATTGAACGATCTCGTGGGGAATAGTGTGGTAAGGAAACAAAATGGAGGCATAATTCCTGATATAACGAGCCTTGTTGAGGAGATGCAACTATCCAACTCGAGCTGATTGCCCCTTGACTACCTAAGAAGTAGAGGAAATGAGACACCGAATGAAATAGCCACTGTGAGTGATTCAAACACACGGTGAACAATATGACTTTGAAGTTATATTGTTGTCAAACACCATTTGACTTGAAGAAACATCGATAAGCAAGTAATGGCTTGGGGAAACCTGATTGCTGCAAGAACATTTTCTGCTTTCCTCTCTGTCCCACAGCACGTCCCACAGCACCTCCGTTGAGCAAGTCATCATTTCTATATACACTTTGAGATCTATACTCGATCATACCGGATCTGATTGATTCTGTTGTGCAATTAGGATAGATGCAATTGTATCATGTTATAAAAGTATACCTAAAATTAAGGGATAATTCCAGCTTCTCTCCCCTGAGCTAAGTGCACGTGTTTGCTACAATTGGGAATTGCACTCTAGGGTTTGCTGCATTCAAGGTCAATTGATAGCTTAGTGCAGTTGTTTCTTCTTCCTGTCCTAGGCAGAACATTCTTCTCTTCTAGAAAATTTTGACGAACCGAATCAGTGAGTTGATAGTGTAGGAGTTCAATATTTACTTCAATTATGCCCTACGGTCTATAGCAGTGCAGCCGCTAGCCTTTGGTTTGAAGCTTGGCTTCTCATTTTATCAAATGATTCATATGGTCAGGTCTACCTATTCCCAAGGTAAAACTACACTTTTGATTTCATAAAAGAGGGAATTCAACAATTGTAATTATTTGCTTTATGAAAATTTTAAGATAGTTTTAAATTTAGATAAATTTGACAAATTTAGCCCTATACTTTATAGAATTTTTAGAATAATCTCAAAAATTGAGAAAATTCAAGACATTTAGTCTCATATCCAAGTTTTTGTCAAAAAATAGATGACAGAAACACATGCAATGCCACTTTTGTTAGATTGGTTGTTGACTGCTCAAATAATTGATGGACATGCACAAGTCAAAGCTTGGGCCTGAAGCATTTGCGTAGTACTTCAATTCATTTTTTGAGTATTTTGTTGTGTTTTGTAAAGATAAAGAGAGAAAAACAAAATACGAAGCTATCGCCATAGCTCCAAAATATTAGTCAGATTGAAATTCCAGCAAACAAGGTATTGGTTCACATTCAACCTGTGTAAGTGACTTTAGATATATGATCTCCACGTAAGAAGTAGTGAATTCATTCAACACATAACTTAGGCCATTTCTGGAACCTTGGCTATCCTTAAACATGATTTTTATGACTTGTGAAAGGTTCCATGCATACTAATAACGTGAATTTTTCTTACCTAGAAAGCGATAAGAATCCAGCATCAATAAGCTAATGTAACTATAACTTCTTACCATATTCATCTTTTCTACCATTCGTTGGTCAATTCTCATCCTGTTTTACTAGTAAGAACATGATGCTGCTCGCTTATACCAATATTGCACTCAAATTAACCTCCAACTATTCATCCATCAGTATCCTGCTGCAACGATGAAACAATGCCATGTGGACGATGGAAATGGATGTTAGCATTTCAAGTCGGGCATAAATCCCACCCATCAGGCATGCAGAACTCGTGGAAACTTGATACAGACTGCAGTACATGGGCGTTGGTATCATGCAGGCCTGAGTCAAATAACCATGTCACAAGTATATGGCTTTTACAGCCAGGCACCATCTCAATCTCACTCTCAAAACTCCAGTGTATGGAATCATTCCTCTTGAGGGAACTTGGCGACTTAACAGGTCCTTTCCCAGATTTTTTATTTTCTATACCAATATCAGCCTATAATGACTAGAAACAGTAAATTACCTGGTCATATACCTAGAAAGGTTGGTAATATGATGAACCTGGTAAGTCTGGCTCTGGGTGGAAACCAGTTCTCCAGCAGGATACCGGGCTTGTGGAAGTTGAGACGTCTGGAGAAACTCGACTTAAGCAATAGTTGCCTCTCAGGTGCTATTCCAAGCAGCTCCCTGGGGCTGAAGCAGCTTCTTATGCTGAATTCAAGCTGGAACCAGCTCAGTGGTAGTGTACCAGATATCTTTTCAGCATTCACTTTTCTAAAAGTTGTTTGCCTTGCTGATAATTATTTCTCAGGGAAAAACCCTAAAAGCCTGTTGAATGTCGAAGGTGGTTAGCAACCTGGGGCACAATGTCTTTAACAGGAGAAATACAAATTTTCCAGACAGGTTAAATTCAATTAATAGAATTGAATCTCTCCTAGAGCCAGTTTTCTGGGAGTTGTGCAAAGAAGTTTTGGCAATTCTATCGAAATCTGTCCTTGATGATTCTCATAATAAGCTTACTGGTTCTTTTCCTGAAATGAGATTCGCATATAATGTGGACACTCTGGACTTGTCATACAGTGATTACCATTTCAGAAACATCCCCAAATGGATTGGTAACACATCTCTAAAGCTGGTGAAATGTGGGATCAAGATGAAGTTGAACAATCGGAAACCAACTGCTTTTCATGCCAAAATAGTCTTTCTCAGAATGAATTAACAAACAGGAAGTCCACTTCAACTTTTCATTTGGAAGGATTCTGGGCATCACATATTAAGTTAATATTTGATATGAAACACATGAAGATTGGCAAAAACTTGAAGTACCTGGGTTTGTCAAACAATATGGTGTCTGCAAATGTGCCCAAGACCATTTCAAGGCTTCAAGAATTGAATCTTAGCCACAACTATCTATGTGGTCCTCTTCCATCCACAAAATTCCCGTCCAGTCCATTTCTTGGCAATGATTGTCTTTGTGGAGCTCCATTGCCACCCTGCAAAGTCTAATCATTGTTCACAAATGCAGGTGGTTAAATTTCTGGCATTTGTGTTTGATAAGACACCTCTTAGGCATTTGAGTGTGTTTGTCTTATTGTCTTCTTTGTATCTAAATTTATATCAAAGTACAACTGCAGCAAAACACTTGGAATCTAGTTTTTATAATAAAGGCAATATGTACATCATTAAGGCTTTGCCTCAATACTTATGATGGTTTCACCAGCAAATTTGAGGCACGGTCGCTAGGATTATAACTTGTTTGAGGAATATCCTTTTTGGGTATTTCTGCTTCTGTCACTTTGTATCTTGGAATAATGTGTATAACTGTCCTGAATTAATGTGTTCTATATTTGAATTGAATATGCAGATCAATTATGTTCTGCTTCATTATTGCTTCAACTGTTTCACAGCAACAGGAGACCCTTCACTTTCAAGAGTCGCCACCCATTCCTTGATGATCGAATTCACTTCATTCGGCAGCTCGTCGTGAGGGCAGTGCCCTGATAACAGAAAAGCAGTATAAGCAACAACAATTGGCAAAAGGAATAGCATGTAATAAGGTGGATAGAATGATTGAAACATAAAACAAGAATGCAATAAACTCACCAGCATTTACTTCTTTTATTGCTATCCCTCTGCAGTGCTCTTGAAACATAGCTAACATCGACTTGGAGTCAGACAGTGGATCTTTCATTCCCTAACAAGACAACAAACAATAATTTGGATAAAGAAGAAAACAAATCACAAAAATAAAGGCCCTTGCAAGGTTTCAGATAGGAAACATCACCTGTATGACAAGTATCTTCTTCTCAAATCCCTCCAAAAGATAATTTAAAGCGAGTGAAAGATCAAAACTGAAGATGCTTTCTAAAACAAAAATCACGCCAGGATCATATGACTAAAGTTGTTAAGGCCAAGCAGTTGTAGCTTAATAAAAAAAGGAACCATGTCTGAAATAAAGCTCTCTTTTATAATTGAGGGAGAAAGAGGAGTTAGGGGCTAATATATACATTATATATGTACATATATATACACACAGATTCCTAACATATAGTTCTTGAAGGATACAGCTCTAATCATCTCATTTATGAGCTGATCATCGGCTCTATCGGTTTTCTGCACAACATGGTTTTAGGAATTAATAATATACTCACTGTCTGAATGAGGAACCAAAAGTAGGAAAACCCTTACTGCTGGATAAAAACTCCTCAATATGTTCCTGATATTGAATCTCAAGTACACCAAAAGGAGTCTAGCACCCAACCACACTGCTCCTGAAGTTCGCCTATCCTGAAATATTAATTGAACAAATACGAGCCAGATGGGAGATTATATCACATGTATGGACTGAGCCCAGAAACCTATAATATCACATGCAATTCCACAAACTGGAAATAATCTACTAAAGGGAAATAACAGTTGACTATGAATTTCAGTATCTCTTACTCCTGAATAGCCCAAAGCAGAATATCCAGGAATAATGTTGCCAGCAGTGTTCATAAGGACAACAGACTTGGCTATTGAAGACCAGATACCAGCAACGATAGCAACAGAATATCCTGTAAACGAGTGACAAAATAGTCAGTTAATCAAAAGTACGATGAGAGAGAGAATTCCAAAGACTTCCACCCTGCATCCTTTTCTTTCTCCCCTACCCTTCTCTGGAAGGGGAGAAGCAGGCATTTCTTTTGTCTTTCTTTATTTTCTTATCTATCATTTCCATGTCATTGTAGAGCCATTGTATCGGAGATCCACATGACGTACCGCCAATTGAGTTCCCAACAAGATGTGCAGGCTCCCCAATCACCTCAATGATAAAGTCTCGGAGCAGTTCGGCCCAAACTAGTTCAGTGTATATGATATTTGGTTTTTCTGATTTGCCAAAACCAACTAGCGTGATTGCCCAAACTCTATTTCCAGCTTCAGCCATGGGATATACATTGTCTCTGTAATGCTCCAGAAAAGCACCGAAACCATGTACAAGAAGAATGGCCGGTCCTTCATGACCAGCAGTTGTATACTGAGAAACATGGAACCACTCTTATTAGGTAAAATATCAGTAATCTCAGGTAAGTTTAACCAATGGAGTATATAATATAATGGGTCAGGAAAAACTTGCATCTGCAGATACTCACTTGGATTAGATAATTATTCCATCGCCATATCCGAATTGAGAAATTGCATGCCTTGGTTTTTTGGCATTTCAGATTCAGAAGCCAATACCACTACCCAAAGTAACGACACATATCAGAATGTTAGTCAGGCAACTGGTCATACAATCAATTGAAGTGCTTGAGCTCATAGGTCAACAAAGAAGCACATTAATTCTCCGAAAAAATTGTGGACCAACAATACCTCCATGGAAGACACAGTGTTGATTGCTGCAGCCACTGTGGTCGTAGAGTACCCAAATGGTGATAAGAATCCACCATTTCTTTCTTTCTCATACTTGATAGCTTCGTCATATACTCTTCTTCTGGAAATAATGCCAAGAAGAAGGGCTGAACCAAAAAGGGCTTGAAATGAAGCTCCTTCACGTTTTTCAGATAGACGTAGTTTTTCGTGTACCCTGTGACATAAGTTTTGACAAAGTTTGTTAGTTTCTGAAGCTTGTAGCTATAGTCCTGATGTTTTTAAATGCCTTAGTGGATGATCCTTAAAGACCAAATACCAAATTCAAAATTCCAAGTTTCGGAAGCAACATTACAGAGAACAAAACCATGTGACCTTCTTGATATTGAAACACAAGTCATTTCATTGCTTTGATACTGCACATTTTCATCTCGTTAATATATGCAACATAATCATACCAGGATGCACTTTAGCTACCTTGTTATACAGAAAAGGATTAGGCTAGCAGTGCGGCTGAAATTGCTGAATGAGGATGAAAATTACTGAACAAAATAGATGGAATGACAAATTCTTGGTTTAAACAGAAACAGCACATTTGCAGACCACTTAGTAGTTTGAAACTATCTATAAGTGAAAATGTGTAACTGCAGAACCGTCAAAACCATGTGACCTTCTTGATATTGAAACACAAGTCATTTCATTGCTTTGGTACTGCACATTTTCTTCTCATTAATATCTGCAACATAATCATACCAGATTGCACTTTAGCTACCTTGTTATACAGAAAAGGATTAGGCTAGTAGTGCGGCTGAAATTGCTGAATGAGGATGAAAATTACTGAACAAAATAGATGGAATGACAAATTCTTGGTTTAAACAGAAACAGCACATTTGCAGACCACTTAGTAGTTTGAAACTATCTATAAGTAAAAATGTGTAACTGCAGAACCATTTCCCATCCAGCCGTAATGTTGATAATTGTGACAACTAAGTATGACGTCGAGGAGGCAAATTCGCTTGTTCCAAGCAAATAAGAAATGTACCTGACTGTGTCACATGATTTTGATTCTTGAAAGTATATTATTTACCAATTATTAAAAGAGTATAAGAAATAAAAAACAAAATGCCAAAGGAATGCCTAATCAGTGAGTTGAGAAAAGGAGAAGGCCGAAGAAACTAGGAAATAAGAAATTAAAGTCTTAGATCTAGTAGACCTACTCCTGCCATTCATCTCGAGCAGTTCCTTCTAGGTAACGCAAGTATCCAGCCAAAGCATTCAAAACAAGACTAGATCCACCTCCCACAGAGCTCCCTTGGCTTGTTACAAATGCTGATTTTTCTGGTTTCTTTCTTTGGCTGGTCTTACCTGAGTCTCGCTGATTCTCTTTTTCCAGTTTGGGTGGCTTTAGCTCAACATTTCCTCTTAGGTTCTTTCTTTGAAGCAGATTTTCAGCTGATAAACTTTTGATTGAAGTCCATTCCTCCTTCTTAAAGCCCCAGCCATAAATATCGTCCCTATATTCTTTCAAATCGGCCAGGGTGGGTAGAGTACCTAAATCATATATGGCCATTATGTTCCAGCTCTCAATAGCAAGTCAGAGAACTTGGTCAAAAGAATAGCCAATACGTAAATCACTTACCCCAGGACAAATTCATCAAGTTGCCAGATAACTTTGGGGGCATAATAGGAGGAACAACAGGTGGATTTAGCTTTGTGAAGTCATTGTACGATGATGGCAGATCCACCAAACTCTATAGCCAATGTGATTATCCATAAGCTCATTGCAATAACAACAATAATGTTATAATAATAATAACAAGAATAGTAGCAGTAGTAATAATAATTGTAGTAGTACTAAACATACGAGGCAAATACCTTAACATCATAAAATGGAGTGTTCCATGTCAGAATTTTAGTGTTCTCTCCGCTCAACGATAAAGTAGATAATGACTCCTCAACAACATCTAGCATTATGCGTAGCTCATACTCCACCTCCTCTTCTGCAAAAATGCTGCTAGCCTGGACCTGTTATAATCCTCAGGGATGAACGTAAAAAATAAGTAGAAGGGCCCTCAAAATCTCTCATTCCTCGACAGCTCTATAAAATATCATACTAGAACGCGTGAACTAAATGAATGTAACCACCTCTTTGACCAGGTCGCCTATGACATTTTCTGCCCTCCCAAACTTGATCACTAGATTGGACCCTTGTTCATTTAGCAACTTCCTTAAGTCCTCCAAAGCAAAGAGGAGAAGTTCTAGCATTTCATCTGAAAATCCTGCATATATGAGGTCCTGAAGTCAGTTGCAGTAATACCAATCTAACATGACACCAAACAGCTTTACGTAACATTCAATGAGCAAATTATGTGCATCATCATACATGCATCGTAATATAATTGTGCTATTAGATTGTGAAACACCACATGTTAGCCAACAGCAGATATGTTGATCAGAAATTGCTCATAGTGAATGCCAGCCAGCAGGAGAGACCTACAGCAACCCAAAACTGTGGAAGCATACTAGCAACCAGTCACTGGTATCTGTTTATTAAACAAGACCGTGAGTAAACATTTGAGTTGCTAACTCCTATTTTCATTCTTTTCTAGGAATATATGGATTCATCAATTGTATACAATTCTTCGTTACTTACCTACCTTCAAGAGTCAGACAACAACAACACCGTACTATTTGTGAAAGTGAAAGATTAGAATCATTGATACAAAGAACAATATAAATTCTATCATTATGTAAGTAACATAGATATTACATTACACAAAATTATTAATATGCAGAATTTTTCCCTCATGTTTGTGTTTTTCAAATCTTCAAACTTATGTGTTCCAATCTACATATTTGTTTGCAGTGATACATGTATATACATTTATCTTTTCTTTATTCCATTTCAGCCAATTACACATAGTAAGAATTTGATGATTTTTATAAATGCATGTTCTTCGCATGTGCAACACATTACGCACACACATCCAGTGTGCTACAATGGCTACTATGAACTATCAGGCAGTATAGTTTCCGTTCATTCCATCAAAGTTGATCGCTTTTATGCTTAGTGAACGAATACAAACTTTAGCATGTATCAAAGCAAGTATGCACACTGACATCAACCATAATTCCTCGAGCAAGAGAAGAATCACTTACTTGACAGGATACGGCGATCAAAGACATAAAGAGGTACAACACAGCGATGCTGGGAGGCGGCCACGAGCCCTGGGTGATCCTCGACGCGAAGGTCGTGCTTGTACCACACAATGGCTGTAGTGCTGCTAGCCGCCGCACCGGATTCCACTCTCACATCGACGGCGGAGGCAGATAATCGGAACCGGGCTTTGGGCGCAAAAAATGCTCGTTTTGGGGACATTGAAACGGTAAAAAGACGGGGGAGAAAGAGAAGAGCCATGAGAGGAGGAGGAGAAGAAGCAGAGGGTATGAAATCGGGGGTTTGTTTCCATTAAATTAAGGATTGATTGAGGGTTTTGTATGTATATCTGAGTGTGTGATTGCGACTGAGAAGTATGAGAGGTGTTAGATGTGTACTACATATGGCCGTGCTGGCACAGAGATTGTGGTGGAGAGATGCACCTTAGATTTTGTGTGTGTGTGTGTGTGAGTGAGAGAGAGAGAGAGAGAGAATTTGTTCGATTTGCTGCTCATCTGGGGTTTCAGTTGGAGTGTGTTAAACGACTACCAGTTTGAACCGGGAACGACGTCGTTGTGAGATTCTTCTCCTGAAAAATTGTAATCCACAATTGGGGTGAGTAATAATTTATAATGGGTTCCCCTAAAAAATAATTAGAAGAAGAAGGTGAAAAAACAATTTATAATGGCAGGTTTAGGGAAATATGATATAAAATAAAATTATGTTCAATTTATTTTATTCATGTAAGGCGACATATTGACAAATAATTCATATATTATTTTAAAAGTTATTTATTCTCCTTCAAATTTAATCGTAATTATATACGACAAAAGTTAATTATATAAGACGAATTGCATTGATAAAATAATATCTATACTATATATTATTGAAAAGGGTACTCGTGATCTATCATTTTTTAAAATGTTTTAAATAAATAAATTAATTAATTTTTAATTTCTTCATTCATCTTGATTTTTTATAAGTATTTTTTGATATTTTTTTCTCCTACATTTTTATCTCTTATATAAACATATTTGGGTCATTTTTAGTTTTACAAGAAATAAATAATAAGATTTATAAAAATATTTTGTTAAAATACTTTCTAAAATTATGCACGTACATAACAGGTGTCACACTTACTAGTATGTAAAAAATCTAAAAAAATATATAATTTTATACCACAATTTAGACCTGTAATTTGCAAATAATTTAAAAATGTACTACAATATAGTATTTGTATATACTTTTTCAACTTTTAAATTGAATAAATTATATCCGTTATCATAAATTGTTACTATATGAGAACTTAATCAGAATTATAATTATCTATTAAAAAAAAAAAAAAACAATTACAAGTCGTGCGTGTTGTGCACCCATGATTCGGGGGGAGGGGGTGGTTGCCTCAAAGTTCCTTTTTCCCTTAAACATTACAACTATCATAAGGGTAAAATGCATTAAATCTACTATTTTTTGCTCACCATCGCAGGTTTGCTTAACGACCACGTGCCTAACAATCTAACGACTATATTAAAAGTGACGATAAAAGTTATTTTGTGATATATTTTTAAGTTATTTTTTAAATTATAGTACCAATATTGTAATGGCTTTTGCATTGTGATACTAATGTTGCACGGACCTAAATTATGGTATTAAAAGTATTTTTTTTAAAAATAATCCTTAATATCCCTAAATTCCATCTTAATTTGGGACCACGATAGAAATTTATGATTTCAAACGTTAATCTCACATTGAAATTCTTGAATAATGAAATTTAAAAAAAAAAAAAAAACAATAACAGGCACAAAATATCTAACACTTGTTGTCATATTTAATAATATTATTTATTTTCAAGTTGAGTTATTTCCTATAAGAAAAACGAAAAAGGAAATTTAAATTGCATAAAAACGTATATAGACCACAAAGAAAATCTGAACTAACTAAACTGAAAATGGCGCTAATGCTCCACCCATCATCATCTTCTTCATCTTTTACCACCAATAAACCCCATCTCTTCCTCCACACTCCATCCCGTCTCAAACCCACCATATTTTCCATCAAATCGCAGCAAGATTCTTCCTCAGAAGACACTATTTCGGGTCCGGGCCCTTCTTCCAAGAAGCCCGGGGGTTCATCACCAGGCTCGGGATTCGGCTCCTCGACTGCAGCTTCGACTACGGCCCCAGCCAAGAAG
>NC_026148.1:10683889-10732085 GCF_000512975.1 Sesamum indicum | reverse complement strand
GTTATTCGCCGGGCGCCAGTGGAAAAGCCCAGCTTCGCCACGCCGCAGGAGGCGGCTCGGGCTGAGGAGCTGAGGAAGAATGAGAGCGCTTTTCTGCTAGCTTGGTTTGGACTCGGCGCCATTATTCTTGTCCAGGGCATTGCTCTTGCTGCATCAGGTTTGCTTTTATACTTCAGTTATAGGGATGATTGATGGCCCTTTTGTTAATTCTTTGAATTGAAGCTTAATTGCAATTTGGGTAGTTTTTATACACTGACCTTGTGGATTAATTCACTGTTAACTGTTTGAATTATTGTTCATGGATATATCATTGTACTTGTTTAAGATTCCCAGTGTGGGGGCTATCCCTAGCATGGGACTGATTCAGCTAGTATATTTGGATTTTGTTGAAATTATTACTAATTTATGTTTGATAGTGAATTTTCCATAGGAATGAGAAATTGTGCAGCTAGACTATTTGGGTTTTTGCCTTGTACTTTAAGATTTCGAACTTCTTAATAATTATTCCATCTTAGACCTGATAATGGAGTGGAATTGTAATTATTCTCTGTGTCGTGCCATTTAATTGTAACTAGAAGAAGACACTTTGCAAAGGTTGCTGCATTCTTTTCTGAAATCTGCACATAGTATTTCTGAACAATCATCGTGTTACTGATGCAGCCTTGACTATGAAAGTTTCGGTTTTTTCTGTATTTTTGTGCAACTATTCTGTTGTGTCTAGATACGCAAGGTTTCAGTCATTAGCTTCCCGATCATCCCTGTCAGAGGTCCAAGATTTGGGCATTACTGTAGAATATCGAATCATGCTCAGACATTTTGCAGAGATATTCAGTGCTGGTAGCAGCTTCAGTGGAAAAGAGAAGATTATAAGAGTCAAAGCAATGGCAAAACTCATATCTGAAATAGGCTTTCACTTTGTCAAATTACACCCGTCTTCCTGTGTCTTCTAAACGAAAAAACTAACTCAAGCTTTCTAATACTGAAGGTGTATCATTTAGAAGTTTAAACTATTAGATAGAATTAGCAACCTCCGCAAACTGTCTGTACGTTCTTGTATTTATATAATCTTTGGTTCCAGTTCTTGTACAATTCTGTCGAGTGAAAGCCTGTCTTGCTATTACATAATGAAGACTATCTCTTATTTTGCTATCATAATTAGTTAAGTAACTTCCTTACTATTCTGCTTGCAGGTTTTCTGCCAGAAGCATGGGACAACTTCTTCGTCAAGTATCTATACCCATCTTTCACTCCAACAGTCTTCTTGTTTGTTGCCGGGACAGTCACCTATGGAGTTTTAAAGTACCTGCAAAATGAAAATTCTAACAAAGAAAACTGACCTGCATTGAGCACGGAAGCATTTATATGGTCAGAAGAGCTTTTTCTAGCTTTGCTGGCACTTGAACTAGTTTGTCCTGAATATGCATGGTCTTGTATTGCTTGCCATGACAAACATTCAAATTGATAATGTTCATACGAGAAATAGTGCCCGAGTTTTTTCCCAGCTGTCTCAGCAGGATGATCCTCCCTATGTGATGAATCCTGTCAACTGTGGTTGCTGTTATTTTTTCGTGTGTAACTTACTAGTTTCCATCTAACAGATGCATTCAATGTTCGACCGGTATGATTGTGATAAACTTATGTTAATATCCATCCATATTAAGGTATACTGGTTTCAGGCACATTCCTGTTCTGCGTGGTTGATCTTTTATGATTCCTATTAAATGAGGATTTTTCATGCTATTGAATCACTTTATCGGGAAGATTGTGAATGCAGGTTCACTGGAAACATGTAACATATTTTGTTACTCTGCTGAGTTGTCGGAGTGGCATAGCGCATAACGATCAGAATCTGATTGATGTTCCTTCTACCATGTGCCTGCATCTTAAAATTCTACTTGTCCTTCAGTATTTGTGTCTGACTCGGATTGAGCTACTGGCCAAGCTGATGATAATGAAAAAATCAATTTGTTATAAA
The DNA here is from genome assembly GCF_000512975.1 of Sesamum indicum. NCBI lineage: Eukaryota > Viridiplantae > Streptophyta > Magnoliopsida > Lamiales > Pedaliaceae > Sesamum > Sesamum indicum. Next base: position 10,730,110 of record NC_026148.1, on the reverse strand, counting down.
TCTCTGTCTATACTCATCTTGGACCTCCAGCAACTACAATTTGTTTCAAGTGAAATCTTAGTGGGGACATTTAGCTGCAGTATATCTGTTTGCTCCAAGTGTGAGCCTTTACGTATGTGTTAAGTATAGTAATTCCGGCATGATTCCCACCATAATGATTATCATGTTTCTCTCAATCTCTGACTCGTGATCTTGATTAATTATTTTGATAATCTTCAGAACTTTGGTGGACTACATTAAATTTAATCCTTGAGGTAAGTCCATCAGATGCAACGCCGCATTTTGTATAAGAGATTGAAGCATTACGATGAATTTTATCACATGCATTATTGGCATTTATATCTCGGAGTCATTCAGATCTACTTGATTCCTATGTAATTCTATGAACATGATGCATCACAAAGTACTCAGTTCATGCCAAAAAAAAAGTGAAAACAGTAACCTTGTTAGTCTATAGTCAGCCATGTCAATGCATACTGCTGCAGAATCTATTTCTGTGCGATTTGCTTTTCCCGTAGGGCCGTAATTGAATAAAACTTCACAACCTTGAAAAATCTAAGGCACTTGGTGAACTTCTCCTGATGATGAGGCTCACTCCGCATGGCGGGATGCTCATCTCTTGGCAGCCTCACCAATCTCTTTCATCTAGCGCAACTGCAAGATCAAGCATGTGTCTATGATTTGTTCTGTTTCTTGTTTCCTAATTATATCAGCTGGCAAATTCTGTTTGATTGCAGCTTTTATCCTGTTGTTTCTTGAGCATGCTATGGATTTGAACAGCAGAAATGTGGAAGTGGGAATAACTTATGTTGTCCCTTAACACATATCTTGTAACATTGAGTAAAGTATAATGAATCTGGTCTTATAAATTTGAGGATGGGAAACTTTCCTTCACCAATTGCTTGCAGAAACTTTTGGTAAATCAATCCCCTCTTCTCCATCACCCAGCCTCAATTCCCTTATTTGCAAGCACAGTTCTCTCCAAGTGGAAAGTGTGCTTGTTATTATTCCGATTCCTTTGGATTTTCTCGCTATCATGTCACGTGGGAAACAGCAACCCACCTCGAGTCTCAATCGTTAGATCAAAATATGTTGACATTAGACGGTCGATATATACGTTTGACTTGGCTATAATTATTCTGAAGTTGAACAATATTATTCGCTTGAAGAAAAAGGATATATCCAAGACAATACTGTGATTATTTAAAACAGACATAACATCATCAGAAGTTAATACTTACATAGCATGTCGATTGTCGACAATACAATTTAATCTGAAACGAATAGGTTGTCGTCCGGAACTAATACTTACAAAAACATGATTATGTTGATAACTGGGAAGGAATAAAAGGAGGACCACTACATCATCAAAGGAACATCGAATACCCTCAAGAACAAGTTGGTCCGTCTATCCATCCATGAGGCTGAAGAATGGGCTGGCTTTTTTGTCGAATGATCTCTTTTTAGAGGTCCCCTCCTAGTTGTTTTTTCAGCTTATGCTTGTCAATTTTCTCCTCAACTCCCTCTTCAGGACAATCACTGCACGAGACATTTGCTAGGATGATATGTAACCTGTTCCTCTCTTGTACTAAGCATAACATGTTAGGATCTACAATATATTTGGATATACTCTCATATCTGCACTCGTAACACTCAAGACTGATATGCCTGCCTGCAAAACTTTTATTTAAATCACGTTTGACTTAATCAAACTAATTATAAAAAAATTATAATATATTTGATAATTGGTCACTTTCTCTAAACTGTACAATAATCACATACGGCAACTATATTCAACTTATCATATAATTAGTTTTGGGTCGGCCAAAATTGACATGGATTATAATTTTCCTGCCTTAATTAATATGATTTTCTTATCCTTTAAAATAAGGTGTAAATTACATTAACATCCCGATGTTGTTAGGTTTACATTAAGCGTATTTTCCATGTCCTTTGTAAAAGAGGTGTTTGTGTAAAATTTCGCCACTGAATATGAGTGTACTTATAATTATAACTGCAACCTCAATTGATGTATTTATAATTTTACAAGGGGGGAGATATTTGTATAATTAGGCCCGACACACAGTGCTGTCGATGTAAACTACCCTTATATTGTGTTTGGATTGATAGGATTCGGAACTAAAATTTTTAAATCTAAAATAACAAACCCATCAAACTTATTTGGATAAATTCATGCCACGAAAAGATTTCAAATCCTTAAACTTTTATTTTAAACTATATGTCGTGACATTATGATGAATTTCAATTCATTTAATATTGAGTTATTTGAAATTCTTACTTCTCGAGGCTATAAAACAGAAGTACTTATTCAATTTTCGAAATTTATGAGTATAATTTGCCAAATTGAGAAATTGGAGGTGCTAAAGTTGAATAATTCAAAAGTTCACATCCTAAGTTAACAAAGGTATATGTAGTGCCAATTCATAGCTCTAGCTAGCTGTAAAGCCAATATGCAATCATGACTAAAACATACAACACCTATTATAATTACAAGTGCAAGATATGTTGGATTATTCAAATTAAAAAAAAATGATTATATTTAATGGGGTTTACCATAAAAGTCAATGACATAATTGCCATTTTATTTCAATAAAAAATAATGGTCAAAACAATTGAAATAGGTCCCATAGAACTATGGACTCTACCACATTAATAACATAATACTATTCATTACCTATAACTTTAAAGATTTAATTATGTATGAGTATCTCAATATCATTCATTGCTTCAAGACAAGTTCACTATTCACTTCACAACTCTGCCTCTTCAATGCTTTATATGGGTAAATTGCATCGATATTTTTTAAAATTAGATTTAATTGCATAAAAAGTCGATGTTCTTTGCAAAACTAAAAACATATCCTCTGATGGGGTGTCGATGTAGTTTATTATAAGGGATGTACTTATAAAATCTTGCTCCTGAATAAATAATAATGAACTCTTTTTTTTTAAAAAAAATGTACTTATAGTTACAATTACAATTTCATGAGTATATTCGTAATTTTGTAGAAAGCAAATAGTATTTATATATTAAACTAATCTCAAGGGGTGTTGATGTAATATATACTTTATTTTCTCTCACACAACTTCAAAATCGATTGACATGGGATTAGCATCATCAAGACATTCCAACACATTTACAATTTATTTATGTTGTAGTATTGTGGATCAATTCACCCCGTTGCTCAAAGGAACGTTGACAAGAAAATGACTCATTTGCCCCTGAGTTGATTCTACTATTTATCTTGATTCCCAAAGCAGATAAATTTCTCACATTGACTGCAGATGAGGAGTTTAAGTCATTCTAACGAGGCGTGAAATCGTGAGACTCATACTAAATTAAAATGGACAATACCTTATATAATATAACATCAATTGAATAATAAGTCAGGAAAGAAAAAGCAAAAGAAACATATTAACTTGCTTCTTTGATTGAGCACATAAAGAAGTGTTGCCCGGGAGTCAAACAACATATCTTTAGGCGGTGGCACTGCTTTTTCCGCCAATGTTGACTCCCTCCCCAAATATTTGCTTATTATACATACGATACGATGATTGCTAGACGTATTTTTATACTTTGTGCTCGTACACGAGCTCCCTTGCTTTTAGTGGAAGCATTCATTTCTCCACTCAAAATAAAACAAATACAACATCTACAGTTCTCACTCTCTGCAATGCATGTCTAAACACGACAAATAGTCTGATCGAGAAAGTCGTGCTCTCAATAAATGTGTGTGCGGCTGTTTCATTTACTTTTGATGTATAGTTAAATTGCACTTTTTGAAAAACGTAATTAAGCCAACTAGGCTTTACACAACGGCAAACAAGTAGGAGATGGTGGATTCGAGCTCAACAGACGTTAATGTATGGTGTTAGCGATGAAGACGTGAGTCTGCAATGTGTTATCAAGATTTATAGTACTATTTGTCGTGTGATTGGTGTACAATTCAAAAAAAATAATCAATAACATAATAAGTACACTTGCTCTGTAATTGATTTAATCTAACCAAACCTGATTAGACTAAGAAACCCCAATGACTTAATTCATGATTAATGCAATATTTCTCAATTGATTATAGAAATTACGATACAATCTCTTTTACAGATCTGATAATATTGCACCAAATTAAATAGATGAATGGTTTACACATTCTATTTTCTATAATTAAAAGATACGCATCATTTGTACGTACTCCACAACACACAAAATATTGAATATAGCATGTTATGAAAATATTAATTATACATACTCCATAATACACAAAATACTGAATATAATATAATTATGAGATATTGATACATCAGATAAGCGAGTACTAAGCTTTAACATAGTACAATTAGGTGGAGGGTTTAATGTTTCTGAGTATTGTACATGTCATGAAAAGTAATAATAATAATATTATTGAAGACATTTAAATCTTCAACAACCCAAGTCAAAGATACGATGAATTAAGGGACCATATGCTAAGGATACTTGCATCTCAACCCTTCTTCACCACCAACTTAAAAAAAAAAAAAAACATAAATTAAAAACGTACTCACAGACTGCATAATTTAGCGTGCCACTTTACCCAAAGCAACTTTAAAAATTTGGGGCCTTTTTTTCCCTTTCTTCAAGAAATTCATTACTTTTAAAGTTGGGTTAATTTCTCACTCTTTTTTATATTTTTAAAAATATAATATTACATTTTTTAAAATTATATTTACACCTTTTTTTTAAAAAATTCATCATTTACATCTGATCCTCTTTTGTTGGATTTTGAATGAAAAATACTGACGTTCGTAAAATTATATAAATTTATATTTTACCCATTATTTAACAGTCTCACGTCAATTTTATTAAATAAAAGATAAAATTAAAAATTTATGTAACTTTTTCAATATTTTTCGTCCAAACCCCAACGAATGAGAGACAAGTGTAAACGTATCAACATATGAAAAAGAGTTTCACGTACTGAATTTCATTTAAAAGGAATAGAGTATTTATTTAATTTTTTTTGTAAAGATATTAAATTTTTGTAATAAAAATAAAACAAAAAAAAAAAAGAAAAGGCAATGCAGAATTAGGTGGAAGAGCTCAAATCCCAAAATGGGTGCGACCCGAAAAACAGTAGAAAAGGCGCCATTGGGATGTGCTATAATACTGAGCAGTGTGGGGCAAGGGACGATTGATTTGACGTGTCTCTAAAACTGAGCGTTGATGCTCATCCCATCATTTGATTGGGGGTAAAAGTTTCTCAACTTGGACATCAATCACCGTCTGTGTACTGTAATTGCCATACATGCTGTAAGATTAATTATACATCATTATATCTGTTATTTTTAATATTTATTTTTATTTAATAAATAAATCAAAGTTTTTTTTTATTAATAAAAAAAGATTTGAAGGAAAATTCAAATTCACTTTGGATTGGTTTAAACTAATTTATTGTAAATTAAACAAACGTCTTTGCTCAACTCCATAAGATTTATATATAATTATATCAAATTCATGGAAAGACGATACAATTATCCTTAATACAAAAACTTCCTATTACTTACACTAATATATCTATATATGTAAAATTCAATTCTCACTCATAAATATTGATTTGTCATTATAATAATAAGAAGAAGAAGAAAATTTTAAAATACCATTATACGGCTAAATATGTATAATAGTATAATTATTTAATTTTTCCAAAAGATCCACATCATATTTTAACACCAATCACTATAATATTTATCACTTACTCAACTTAATTTTTATTTTAAAAACATCCGTCGTGTCGTGTCTATATGTATGTATACAAGTATTACGTGCCACAATAATCTCAAGTCCAAAGACATTTTTATATATTTTATTGAAACTTTAAAATAATTTGTTAAAATATATGAAGAGAAATGGTTTCTAAGCACCAAGGCTCATATCCTCTCCAGGGTACAAGTACCACATGCTTCGCTTTCACATAATTAACACCTTTCTTCATCAGACATACCAAAATATCCTCCCATCATATAATATAAATCAAATAATAATGGCTTATATTTGAATTGATAAATTTAAAATCATGAATTTTCAAATTCTTATAATAAATTCAGTAAATTTCAAACCACTCATCTCTACATTAAATTACATTTTATTAAATATTAATATATTTCAAATTATTCTAATATAAAATAGTTTAAAATTTTTTATTCAAACCTAAATCCATCAATCACAATACAAATCTTAGTATGTATGTGGCACAATCCAACCCTGTCAATCTTGCATGCTCTTTTGTGAACTTGTGTTTAGAATAGTGGACATGAAAAATAGGAATTTAAAAATCTCTAATAATAACTTTTTTAAATAATTTTACATAGTAAAATATTTTAAATTGTCCATCATTTCTTTTAAATTACATTTTGTAAAATATTAATATTTTCAATTTCCTAATATTAAATTATTTGAAATCATTTCTCCCCCACACTCAATTCTTTATTACACCATTTTCAATATTTTAAATTACACAAAATTCCAAAATATCAGCCAAAAAAATTCTCCAATCACCCAAATTTGAAAAATAAAATTTGCACTAAATTTATATCCAGAAAAGAATAATATGAAAAGACTATTTTGTCCTGTATTTTCACCACGTAATCATATTTATAAACAAAATTTGGAACTCGATAAGCATTAATTACTTAACTAATTATCCATTAACAATAGAAAACACATAAATTAACAACAAATTTCTTTAAACCCAAAAAATAAAAGAAAAAGAAAGAAATCGGATACCAAAAATAAAAGAAAAATAGTAAACCCTTAATTTACTAATCAAGTGCATTAGGGCCAGTGCAGTAATTAACCATATGGTTCCAGACCCACTGGACTAAGAACCTCCGTCGGATCCCGTTCATGTTGTACGTGGCACCATCCTTGTCGTTCAGCATCTGCCCGGTGTACGAACCACCTCCACCTGTTCCGTAAATGCCCTCGCATAAATCAGCTATTTCCACGGGGAAAACCGGGTCCTGACCCGCATACCAAGCGTTCACCAATGGGTTAGTTGCGAGCTCAGCTATCTCATGAGCTATCACGCTAATCATGGCGTCCACCCCAACGTCGCCGTTTGGAGATTTCACGGCCTTGAGACCCGGGATGTAATTGGGTACGGCGAACGGGTAGGCGCACACGCCTGGGCACAGCTTTGCGGAATTACCCACCCAGGCGTAAGGTAGCGTGTACCCGACAATGGAAGGGAATGTGAAGTAATGGAAGCCACACACATTGTTGCAGAAATCCTGCACGTACACGTCGTCCGACGTGAGCAAGAGGTAAACCCCGCTCTTGGGGTTGACCGGAAGCGGCCGGGTCGAGGCGGACACCGCAGATTTTATCACCGATTGTACGGAGAGGCGCGTGAGCGACTTTCCGTGAGAGTAGAACCGATCATTTTTCTCCTCGCCGATGTGGACGGTTCCTGAGATGTTAGCGCCGGTTTGATCGGTGTAGAGCCGGACAGTTTTCCACCATCCGGCTACCGACGGCGGCTTGGTGTCCGGGGCGGAGATGGAGCCGATGAATTCACGAATAATCCGCTTCTGGGAGCTCCGCCACTTGCCGTACCATATGGGGTATACGGTAATGTTGGCGGTGAGTACCGGCCCCATATGATATTTCAAACTAACAAACTCCGATGAACCCTCGTACTTTTTAGACCCACCGAAGAGAAAATCATTGGAGTTAGGCTGAGCATTGGGCCATGGTCGCCAGCAAACAACGGGGCCACTGAAGAAAAAAAGGAGGACGATAAAGAAGAGAGGCGCGAGAGCAAGCGCCGCCGTTAGGGGGTGTGCCGGAGGCATCATCATAGCTGAGTGAGAAGCGGCTAGATGCGAGAGTGGGGCGAAAGGGTGTGTTTATATATAGTGAGAAATTCACCTCTAGGAACAAGAATTTCGAACTTCGGGGTGGGGAGGGGGTGGGGAGCATTCGTAATGGAGGCCAGATGGATTCTTAAAAGTGTAGGTGGAAGAGTGGGACCAGAGGGTGGGGGAATCAATGGTTATTGATCGCGAAGGTGATGTGCCGTGTCTGATGCAAGTCCGGCCCGAACTTTTACTTCCGGTTTTTGTAAAAAAGGGTTTTTGGCGGGAAAAAAAGGGGATGGGGTAGCGGGGGATATTTTGGTAATTTGGAGCAGCACGTCTTTCAATCTTTTCCTGGGTGGGGCAGGGTGGTGTCTATCTTTTGAGCCCCAAAGAATAACCCACTGTTCCTATGCGCCAACACTTGTCACTGTTCATTTGTCCATGTCCTTTGCAAATTCTAAATATATTAATATTATTACAAAATTGAAATTCTTTATATACTAAAAAATATTTTAATATATGTAAAGCATATTAAATAAAATAGGGAGGTATTCTTCGATAATAATGTCTTCATTATTTCAAGATAATTATTTTTTTATATTGATTGTGTTAGCATTGGCATATGAAAAATTGAAATGTTCAAAATATATTTTATAATATGGATAATAACATTGTTTTCCCCTCAAGTTTGGTGTAATTATATGTAAATCTTTTGTAGTTAGAAAATTTGTGTTTAGTATTTTTTATGTTCGCTTTCATCTAACAAATAAATTCATTCGTTACTCAAAATTGCTAATATCAGCAAATAAAATGTTAAATAAATAATCATATTTATCTCCGATTGACTTATTGCAGGTTAAATAAATTTCTTTACCAAACTACCTTTATACATTTGCGTGCGCTAATGCATGTAAGGAGGTTTGTCTTCACACTTATAATGGTGGTTTGATTAAAAAAAAAGATTTATTTGAATATAATAAATTAGTAATAAGTCAATAAGGAGAAAATATAAATTTTCATTCAACTTATTTACTAATATCAACAAATCTGAAAAAATTTAACCAACAAAGAAATATATTTGTTAAACGAAAATAAACGTAAGAAAAAATATAAATAATTCTTCAAATCATAAAAAGAGTTACGTCTAATTACACCTATAAGAGAAAATACTATAATTTTCCCTTTTTAACAAGAGTAAAATATAAAAATTGCAATAGTTACAAATGTCTGAAAATTGGAAAATGAGAAACTTACCTGACTATTTATAAAGTGGTAGAGTAGATGCCGATGTTTACTGTCATTTGAAGATGTAAAGAAAAAGAAAGAGAGAGGGAGAGACATTTATGTTTTCATTATGAAATTACAGTTATGGGCATTTCGGGTACATTTAATCGAATCCATATTTTTTAAATAAATTTTTGAGAAGCATTAAATTATTTATTGAATTTTGAACTACTTTCTGGGCAGAGGGTACCAAGAATTGCCTAGAAAAATAAATTAGATATGGGAAAATCCATTTTTCCTATTCAAGGAAATAAATTCTCATTGGATGTAATATTTCAAAGACATTAAACAATAAATTTATTTGAACATTTTTCAACATTGCTCAAATTAATTCACTTAATTGGAAGAAATGCTAAAAATATGGTATAATTATATTTACAGCATAAAAGAACGCTAAAAAACTCGTACATTTCTCACTGTGAAGTTACTCTACTACCCCTTTGTTGTAATTTCTATGTTTGGTTCGGCAATTGAAACTTATTTGAGCTTTGATGGAGTTTTTCTTCGAAAAACTTTGAGCACCTCTAACGTCTATTCATACTCGAAACTTATCAACAAAAAAAAGAAATCTGACGAATACAATGTCTTTTGCATAATTTAAAAATACATTAGGATTTAATGAACATTTAGGTGACAACTACCTTTTCATAATCAACAAAAATCAACCTTTACAAAATTACAAGTACATCATTGGAGGGATGTCGATATAATTAAATGGGCCGGAGGGGTCATTAATAGAGAGAAGACTTATAATTACCATTATAATTTTAAAAATTACACTAATAATTTTGCAGAAGATATCAAATGTTTGTGTAGTTAGATTTAAATTTAAGGAACATAAATGTAATTACCCTAACAAAAATCAATAAACAAAGAGTTGGTGCAATAATTCTCCGAGTTATGGGAGAAAATATGTAAACAGACTATGAACAAACGGAAAACTCGCAATTAGCAAATTACTAGTAATAATATGGTGCGGGTATGGGCCATAAAGAAAGTGTAGCGATGTGGGTAAGGGATATGGATGAAATTTTTGTTAATTGGGAGGGGTAGATTGGGAATTCCGTTGGAATGTTGTAGCTTCGGGTTTAGAGACGGAATTTCAGTTAAGTTGGAAAACGGGTTGCAACGGATTGGGTGTTTTACCAAAATTATTAAGTAGGATGGACCTTAAATCCAGCCAACACCACCACTGATTCTTGATCTTTACCTAATGCTTCGAGTTAAAGTTTTATGAACAAGTTTAAAATTATGGATTTCAGTTCCAACATATGTACCAGTATTTTGTGTTACTTAATTCTTGTTTATATTTTTTCTTTTTATTATATTAGTACTTTAGTTGTTATTGAAAGATTTACTCAACACTATTAATTATAAAAAGGAAAGGTCGCATAGCAGTATTGCAGCTCTATATTTCTTAGTATTTGTCTAACATAATCAAATATGATATTTTAGCTTCCTGTCCGTATGTGGAATTATAGTGTTCACATTTTATAATTCTCTATCCTTGTAAAAAATCGTTAAAATTAGCGCTTTTATTAGTAAGCTGCAAATAAACTAGCGAATCTAAGATAGTTAGAGAATGTCACGAAATATTTAATATTTTTTTTATGAAAGAGAATATAAAGTTCTAAATAAGATTTTTGAGCTTATAAGCCCTTTTAAAAGACGTAAGTAGTTCCAAGCTTACTGTCAAGATCCCTACAGAAGTTTTCTAAAATACTAGCTATTGTGGCATGCTATTCCCGTGTGCATATAACAAATATTTTTTCATGTGTTTAAAATATATTATAAATAAGAGCAAAATATGCAAATCAATACATTACATTAAAAAAGAAAAGAAAAGAAAACTACCTTGTTAATTAGTGTATAATTTGGAAAGTGAAATGAGTTAGCTATCTTATTAATTGAAGGGCATTTTTAACTTTACAAAAGATTGGTGCGATTTGTAAGTGTAGAGCCCATTTCCTTTTTATATCAGTATAGATGATCAGACATCTTATAAACTCTAAAAGTATTCTATAATTTTTTTTAAAAATAAAATTAGTCAAACACCCTTTTTATTAGACATTAAGAATACAACTAATTCTTGAACTGATCATAAGTTGTCAAAAACCTTGTAATTCTATTCATGTAGAAATTAGTTAGTAACTGCCTGAATGTAGGTAAGGTTTGAAAAATATTGTTCTCGCAACAGCTTCTTCCACCAATCATTCCTCCTCAAAGTACTAACACTCTTTAATACTCCACCTTCCAATAATAAAACAGACACAAATTATGAGCCTTCACATACCAATTTCTTGCAACTCCTTAATTGAGATACCCCACTACTCCACCCACACTCTTTTAATCTCTTCTTACCATTCACTACAATAAACATCATCTCTTTCACTCCAAACAATTAATTCAAAATTGTATGGTTGGTGAAAATTATTCCTCACTCAAATTAACTCATTACCTCAATAGAATTCATGTATTGCCCAAAAAAGACCATGAATTTGGTGCTCAATTTATGGCTATGGGGTTAGGCAGAAGAAATGAAAAAAGAAAAGATCCCCTTATAAAATTAAGGGATAATTACGCTGCCCTTCTCTGAGGTTGAGTGTAGTTACACGTAAATTTCTTATTATTTGATAAATTACATCTAGTATGCCCTACATTTATCTCTATATAACACATAGATCCTTCCCCTACTTAAAATTTATCAAATTTGCTTATATTAGCAGAAAAAATTAAATGAAAATCAATATTTAATCCCGATTAACTTATTACTGACCTATTGCAGGTTAAACAAATCTCTCCTGATCAAATTATTCTTATATATTTTCACACGCTAATGTTTGTGAGAAGGTATATTTTCACCCTTATAAGGGTATTTTATTCAGAAAAGATTTTTTTGACTTACAACAAGTGAGTGATAAGTTAATCGAGGTAAAAATAGATTTCCATTCAATTATTTTTGCTAATATCAATAAATTTATTAAATTTTGACTAACAAATGAATCTATTTATTAGATACAAATAACTTTAGTGATACTAGATGTAATTTTTTCAAATTACAAAATAGTGTACATGTAAAACGAAATCTCAAGGAAGAGCAGCGTAGTTATCACTAGAACTAATTATATATAGTATCATCAAAATAATATTATGGTGACCTTCTTAAGTTGTGTCGCTGTGGTAGAGTAGTTAAAATCGAATATTATCATATTTATAATGTGAATTTGAATCTTGGTCAAAGTATTTGGTGAAGTCAAACGTACGTCTTGATGTATTGATTTCTACACGTTTAATTATTTATTTTTAGCCTAGTCAGAATCCTTCAAAGAGGAAGAAAATAAATGGGTAGTTACAATTCTATGTGACAAGTTTAAAGGGGTGTTAATCCTTAATTTTTTCATTTTGTCTTTAAAAAAATATATTAAAAAAAATAAAGGTCCAAGACATTATAGAAGCTAATAATTTGAAAGATAGGGACAACTCCTGACAAAATAGGTATAAAAGTTTACCTAAACATAGTAGGGGCCTCTACTCTAACAATAATCCCAAAGGACATTCCACTTTTTCTTATCATCACTTTTTAAATCATTCAATCCTTTTGTAAGATGTTTCAAATTATTTAAAACAAAAAAATCATTTCTTAATGTTATAATATTTAAATCTTCAATAAAACTTTAAACGATTTTGTCATTTATATCTTTAAATAAAAGAATTTCGATTTTTTTATTCTTACTAATATACTCTATTTTATTATTTTGAATTCTGTATTTAAAAGTATGAGCTTTTTGTAAGTTTAATAGTAAAATTGGTTTTCTTTACATTTATCATTAAATAAAATTACTCAAAATAAGTCAATTTTAAATAGAAAATATAAAAAATAAAAATATCAAACTTTTTTTTTAAAAAAAGAAGATCAAATAACGTAAAAGTACTCCATAATGTTTTAAAAATTCAGCTAAAAACTCCTTGTATTTTAGAAATAAGCTAAAAATCTCATTTTTTTTTCTAATGTATATTAAGTATTATTTTAATCATCGTTGACTCTTTTTTAAATAATAAAAATTATAGAATTTAATTAGTTCATCTCAATTGTTAAATATTAAATTTGTAAAAAAGATTCACGACCTTAATTCAACAAATTTTGAATTATTCTACACTGAAAGCCCCCAAACCGATCAAAACGACAATGACTACATACTGAAATCAACCCAACTACGCTCTATGTAATTATAAAAATAAAATTATTATTTAAAAAAAATAAAACAAAAAAGGAGTTTAACCAAAAAAAAAAAAAAAAAAGGGGTCAGAGGAAGAAAATGGAGTAACTTTGAGAGGACATGACATATGATAGTATGGTAATCACGGAGTGAATGGCGCTGACCTTTTAATTGTGTTTCATTTCATAAGAGTCTCGGCAGATGGTCCCACAGCAACAGCTGATCAGGATAGCGATGTGTGGCCACCATTCCGGGCCCCCTTTACAATCCCAATTTTCCCATGACATAAATCATAAGTTGTCCCTTCTTTATTTATTTTTTTTTTTTTAATTTTTCTACACTCACGAACTCAATACACACGTATTCAAGATTTGAACACGAAATTCTTCATAAAAAAGTTTTGTATTCGAATTATTGTCGTCTCGTTGTGATAATTTGGACTTGGCTCGATCTGCTATGGATTTAGGTATTAGGCAATGTATTTGCAGCATGCAATGAGATTGTTATTCGATAGGTATTGTATGTTAGGATTTATTACATTCTATAATCTTATTATGATAATATTAGTTGCTATGGAAAGTGATTGGTCGAGCTGATAAAATACGCAATCTTCGACTTCGAAAAGATATTTTTTCAGATAAGTGCATCTAAATGATATGGCATATAACGCGATCAGTTTCTATGATGCAACGTATTGTTTATTTGAACTTTTTTTAATTTTGAAAGTAACACATTAGTAAGGAGAATGAATAATGTTTATAAGTTGTACATGTTTCTCATATTGACTCGTTATGAGTTTATAAGGCGAAATCAAAATTAGGAGGGTGCGGGGCTAAGCTTATTTGAACATCTTATAAGATGTTGAAACTTATAAAATGTTAAAGTGTTTGTTATAATAAATTTTTCATACTGTAACAATAGTCGAAAAAGCCATCACTCTATTAAAATTAAAATCCTCAAAATAAATATTTTTGCTTTGAGGAAAAAAACATAAATTATATGAAGTTTAAAAATGAATACTAACAAAATTAATAAAATTACGTGTGGGTCGTTATCTATTGGCTGTTAAGATTAAAAAGCTTATAAGATCTTTTAAAAAAATTGAGTGAAGTTAATTATATTCTTTAATAAAACTTTATACGATTAGAAATATTATATTTAAGAATCCCACGAGCACTTAAAAAAATAAAGAAAAAATCAAATAATTTTCAAGGACTTATATACGGCTCAAAGCATTTAATAAACTCAACCATGTTATCAAGTACATTAGCTACTCTTATCCAACCTATATTAGCTTATAGGAGCTCTCGTATTTGAACAAGTGTATATGTTTGCACTATGATATTTAATTTTTTTTTTATGTCAATTTATCATTTTAATTTTTTGAAATTTGCACTTTGTCATATGTGACTATTTTTTTACTGATTTTTTTTTTGGGAAAAACATCACATCTTATGCATATGTGAAAAATATGACATCACATAAAACTTAAATATCACATGTGCAGTTATAGTTATAAATGACAAAGTGTAACGTTTCGTAAAGTTGAGACGATAAGTTGACATAAAAAAAAAATTAATGCTAAAACGTAAAAGCAATCATAGTTCGAATGGTAAAATATAATTAATTTTAAAATATATATCATTTTAACGATAGATAAAATAAACGATTATTTTAAGTGGTCACAAATAAGTAAAAAAAGGGGGGTGCTTCAGCAGAAATGATATTGGTAGTGATGAATGATGGAAGAGGATTTCCAATAGGACAAACAGCCGAAAGTGACCGCAATCATACCTCAAATTTCACAGAATTAAGGGTGTTTTTTTGACATGATTGATACCCAATTCTACACAGAAATATAATAATTGTACCCTATACTTTCATTATTCAATATATTTATTATAAAATATTATATCATAATTTTTAAATTCATATTACATTTCCAATTTTATCATTAATTATATCATTTTCGAAAACGTATTAATAATATAATTTGTGCAAGTCTTCAACATTGATATGTGGTGACAAATTTACAGTTAGAATTTAATAACAACACAAATAATTTCAGGAGTATTTGATAATTTTTTAAATAATAAGAAAAGTATTCGTAATTATGTCAAATTTCAGAAAAATTCGTTCTAATTTATCATAATTTATAATAAACACTTTTGATAGTAAAGCTACTGGATTTATTCCATGCCCAACTCATTTGGTCTTTCTTATCTTAATCTAACACCGGTCCTACCATACTTGATGTGTATGCAAAATATGATAGAAATTTACTTAATAATTATATGAGATTAATCAGATATAATATAATTTTTGGTAATGTACGTGGAATTGTGATCTTGTTTTGAAATTAAATAAATAAATATGGTAGTTATCATTAATTTAATGAGATGTATTTACAAAATATATTATGTAATTAAGGGAGATATAAAGTAGAATAGAATGGAGAGGAGACAGAACTAAACAAACATTAGAGAATGGGCAAAAATTAAAAAAAAAAATCACCATGTTATTTATTTTGTTCGATAGAATTAATTTAGTTCATACGCATACAGCACACCAAAGTAGTTACTCTTTGATTTTAATGGAGAGGAGACAGAACTAAACAAACATTAGAGAAAGGGAAAAAAATAAGAAAAAAAATCACCATGTTATTTATTTTGTTCGATAGAATTAATTTAGTTCATACGCATACAGCACACCAAAGTAGTTACTCTATCCATTGATTTTAATAATAGAGATAATTACATTCACACCCCTTAATCTATAATCTGTTTATATAAATTATCATGCTTTTTGAATAATTACATGCACTTATAGAGTTGTCAGCATCATTTACACAAACTAACTCTATTTTTTGAAAAATTATACATATAGTTCCTGAAAACGTCAACATCTTTACACACATTATTTATATTTTTGGATATTTGGAATAATTTCTATAATTATAGAAAAAATATAAATTATTTATGTAAAACAGACTGTAGGTCAGAGTGTGTGAATATAATGATTTTTTTTATAATATAAATTAATAGAAAAAGAATATAGAATTCACAAGCCCAAGCCCAATTACAAGCATTCTTATCAAGTCCAGCCCAAATACTATAAAGGTCCATTCATAACAAAATGGAAGTTTCGCCTTCTTAGTTTGACTCACTCAGGCGCAGGCGCGGGTTCGAGCGGGTGAACTACTGCACAATTCTCGGGACGCCAATCGGCCTGGCCCGACCCGTTCTTCCCATACGCTACTGGCATGAGTTTGCATGTCGCGAACGTGGTTGAGGTTACGGTACCCATACCCCCTTTGGCCTTTAGAGCATTCTGTGCTGTAAATTTTTCCTGTTAAATTTGCACTTTTTGAAATGGATTTCCTGTGAATTCGACTTTCTTGTTTCATGTTCTCTTTCTGTCTGCATATCTCTTCTGATAGTGTATTGCTTTGCTACTGAAATTCATTATGAAATTTGGGATCTTGTTAGTTGTTATGGTTATTCTCCTTTCTTGCAATTTTGGGTTGATTTAACCATTCCCCTGAAAACTGAGGCAACATTTTCGATGCCTGTATTGAGAAAATGAATTGAACCAACGAGTAATAAGATAGCTTGAATACCTAAAGAATATGTTGAGACAGGCTTCAAGCTTCTATAGTGGCTATGTAATTATGGGTGTGTAAGTGTAACGTTTACCATGTCATGTAGAAGTTCATTTCAAATGATTTAGCCTATATTTCAAACTTTGCCTACTCATTTTCTGTTGAAATTCTTTCTGTCAGCTGTATTGGAAGATCATTGTGTTTTAACTAATTTGAGTATTGCATACTCTTCTTCGGATAGGAGCACTGGATTTTTCATATTCAGACTTAAGCATAACGACACGAACAAAATTTTGTGGTATGTTTTGTTCATAATTTATGTTTTAGCAACTCGTAGTATCTCTGATGATTTTCCAGCTCAAAGTATGCTCCTAAAGAGTTAATTTCAATGTTTGCGTGGTCTATGTTTTCCTCGTTTCTTTTGCTAATGTGTGCCTGTGAGACTGGTGATATACTGAGCATAAATTCTCAGTGGAAGCAAGAGTTTCATTCTTTACTTAATGACGTCAACAGCGACCAAGCTTTCAGCAGCATTGCCAACTACAAGATTCTAAGTCTTGTGGCACATGATGGATGTAATAAGTTCGATTCTCTGTCAAAGTCAATATAGAACTGAACGTTCTGTTGAAAGCAATGACAACGAAGAAACCCTGTATAGGATCTCTTAGTCATCTTGAAGAGTTTGATCAGTAACTCTAAGAAAACTATTCCTGCTTCTTAGTATGAGCTCCAAGTTTTGTCTTCATTGAGTTCACGATGTGACTGGACAGCATTTGATATTTGTTATGTTGGAGTAAATGCAGCCAAGGGAAAATGCTTCTTGCCTCACTTGGATGCTCATTTGGGTCTACACGGTAGCCCTTCGTTGCTGATCCACAGAATGGCACAAATTGACCGATCCTTGTAATGGTTCTTTCTTTGATGTCATGTATATTTCCTGGGATTAGGTTTACGTGAACATACTGAATCAAGTCCCACTTGGAGACGATCTTTTAGCATAACGTAGAATTTACACAAACTAGTAATCAATGTAAAGTTCTGTAACGTTCTTGAGAGCTAATCTTCGAGCATATTTTAGAATTCAGAACTCTTCCAATTATATGCACATGCTCTTTGTCGCGTTACCTGCTTATTATCCGCCTCCTTTTGAGGAACGGTTGAGTTGCTTGTAAAAAGTTGCCGAGCAGGGCATTGAAAACATCAATCTTAAGTCGGATTTTGGCAATTAGATTACACTAAGGAAAAATCTCGTCTGTCTGTGGTTTGCTGCACGAGGAAAGGTGATTACATTTATTGGTATGGCTACTGAAGCAGATCTTTCCCTCCTTTGCTCAACCTTTTACTTTGCATGAACATTAGCACAAAAGAATATCTCATTCCATTTTCAGCCGCATATAAGCACATGAAGAGGTCATTTCCTGTTTTGCTTCTGTCCAGAAAAGTGAAAAGGGTGCAAAGAACACCTACTATTAGCCATTTCTTGAAGATAGCTAACCTGAAAAATCAACTAATTTTGCTCCTTTTGTGATGCGAATATTCTTAATTTTTGTTTTCTCCTAAAGGGCCATACATGTAATATATTTTCCCATGATCTGGTCCAAGAATGGGTCATGTTAAAAGGGCAACTCGTCAACTTTCAAAGAATTCCAAAAACTTGAATAGACAGTCAGGTATCCCAACATTTCCTCCATGAGTCATATATCAAGAACAGTATAAATTCTTGGCACTGGGCACAAAGTTGCCAATGTATTGATTCAAATTCATTTACACCAATTTAATAAGAGCCCCTCTTAATTACTGCTGTAAAATTTATATTCTTGGGACAAAGTCATTTTCTATTGATGGATGCGCGATTATTACAAAATAAATGAAAAAAAAGTCATAATTTGATCATCTAAATCAGGTAAAGGCATAAAAAAGGAGCACGTTTCGTGAAGTAGTTAATGATGAAAAAAGAAGATGAAAGGATGCTATAAAAGGCAATATCTGTTGATAGTTAAAGAAGCCTCTTTACTAAATATGTCTGGTCTTTGACTTGTAATCAACTTCTTTCTCCTTCAACTGCGTGTTTTTCTCTCCTCTTTCCTCTCTCTCTCTCTCCTTTTTCTCTCTCTAATTCTTCCCCATTCCATTCCCTTTCTCTTCCATCAAAAACTGGGAGTCTTCTCCCCACCCCCACCCCCACCCCGCCCCCTGGATTCCTTCTTATCACATTTGTTTCTCTCTGAAAAATGATAAACCAAACCTTCCATTCAAGAAAGGAACTTTCTGCGGAAATCAATACGCCAAACACTCAGATTAGCACAAAGCCTGTTCTGTAATCTCTTCATTGTTCACTTGCTCTTCTCTTTTTTGTTTGCCTTTTTCTATTCATCCGTTTTCAATTCTTGAAAAAGCAAAAAAAAGAACAAAGTTTTCCGTTCATAGGAAGATGAAAACGCTGCAAATATCTCGGTAATAGATACATGTCAATTCCGAATTCACTGCCAATCCAACGAAATTCAAGATGGTCGACAGGCCTCCCTATGTTCATCGCAGATGGCCTAATTATTCTGCCCCGAAACTCATCTTCTGGGCCTCCATTTTCGCCGCCTTGATCCTCTTCATTATTCTACATTCACCGCCTCCTGATTTCTCCTCCGACCGCCGCACCACCACCACATGGGGCAGCCTGAATTGGGAAAGGCGCGTCCAAACGTCGGCCCGAACACGTTCCCATTCGCCTTCCCACAGCGCTGGCCCCGGCCATCTCTCCGTCCTTGTTACCGGGGCTGCTGGATTCGTTGGTAGCCATGTCTCCATGGCACTCAAGCGCCGCGGGGACGGAGTCGTCGGGCTTGACAATTTCAACAACTACTATGATCCTTCATTGAAGAGAGCCCGTCAGAAACTCCTGGAACGGGCCGGAGTCTTCGTCGTCGAGGGGGATATAAACGACACCGCTCTCCTAAACAAGCTTTTCGACATTGTTGCCTTCACACATGTGATGCACTTAGCGGCTCAGGCCGGTGTCCGCTACGCCATGAAGAATCCTTCCTCTTATGTTCACAGCAACATTGCTGGCCTAGTGAGCCTTTTCGAGGTCTGCAAATCTGCAAATCCTCAGCCAGCAGTCGTTTGGGCTTCTTCCAGCTCGGTTTACGGGCTCAACACTAAGGTTCCCTTTGCAGAAAAAGATCGAACTGATCAACCAGCAAGCCTGTACGCTGCCACCAAGAAAGCTGGAGAAGAAATTGCCCATACATACAACCACATCTACGGCCTATCCATCACGGGCTTGAGGTTTTTCACTGTATATGGGCCGTGGGGGCGGCCTGACATGGCCTATTTCTTCTTCACAAAGGATATCCTGAAAGGAAAACCGATTCCTATATTTGAAGCCCCTGATGATCATGGCAGTGTGGCTAGGGACTTTACGTACATCGATGACATTGTGAAGGGCTGCGTTGCTGCAATAGATACTGCAGAAAAGAGTACTGGGAGTGGAGGGAAGAAGACGGGAACAGCACAATTACGGGTTTTCAATCTTGGGAACACTTCTCCTGTCCCTGTTACAAAGCTTGTTAGTATACTGGAGAACCTGTTGAAGAAAAAGGCGAAGAAAAACGTGCTGCCGATGCCAAGAAATGGCGACGTGCTGTTTACTCATGCTAATATTAGTTATGCAAAGAAGGAGCTGCATTACAAGCCCGAGACGGATCTGCAGACGGGGTTGAAGAAGTTCGTGGATTGGTATCTGGATTACTATGGAAGTGACAAGAAGAGTTCTTGATGATCTTTGCAGCGTAATTCTTCTGAAATCTTGGAGAATTTAATCCCCAGAGTCTCTCTTGATGAGAGAAAGTTTTTGTGCAGTCATGGAAAGTTTTGTAAATGATTACATGGAGAAGAGAAAAGAAGAGAAGAGAAATCCAAAGGGATTTGTTTTTCTCCTCTCCCCTTTCCTTGGAACTTTTGTGGCAGTTTAATTCACTGAAAATGTGCCTGTTTTTGCATCAGACTGACTGTTTTTATGCTAATTGTGATTTCAAGTTTTATGCATTATTATGATCAAGAATCTCAAGGACAAAATTCAAGAGAAAAAGGGAGAGGAGAAAAAATACAGATAATTTGTGTTTTTTGCAATGCTGCATGCACCCGATCTGGTATTTCACTTCTCATTTCATGCTGATTCTTTGCTTGGACAATACTATAGCCTACGAATTTACCCAGTAAAGTTAAAATATTTTTAGTATGAGAAGTAGTTTACGATGACGGATCAATTTGATCCGGCTGCTATTTGAATGAACTTGTTCTTTATTTTAAGAGCTAAAACACACAGAATATTATAGGGAATATCTCCATCCTTCACTTCATTGAGAAAATACCATTTCACAAATAAAATATATATTTCTATGGTTGGAATTTAATTTTAGATAAGGGAAATGAGTAATTGTTTTTTTTGGTGTTTTAGTCAGTGGTAAGTACTATCCAAATGAGTTTATACTTTATCCTTTGGAGGAATAGTTAACGGTTTGATCAAACGTATTATTTGCAAGCACATTCATTGAATTTGTACTCTATGGCCTCATTTGCTTGGTGTGATCAGCTAAACATTTTGAAGGTTGTTTCTCTTTGTGCTTTAGGGTACAATTGTATATTTGGACAATATAAACGAGGTGCCACGAGAATAATGGACATCACGTAAATTGAAGTTGCATGTGGCAGCGTTCAAAAGTAATATGCTCTCAACAGAAATCAACAAATACGCACATCCCTTTCTAAAATAGTCTTTGACATCAAAATTGTAAATAGCAGAGGCTTGAACTCAAGTGACAAAAGCTGAAATAACATGTAATTTTTGGATGCCTAAGAATCCGCTATGGTAACTTCAACCTCTACGCCAGGTTCTATAGTAATTGAAGTGATCTGCTTAACAACGTCTGGGGAACTGAAAAGGTCGATCACCCGCTTGTGAACCCTCAGTTCGAACCGATCCCAAGTATTTGTACCTGAGGAATAAAAATGGAGGTGTAAGTACCGGATTGATAAACAATACAAATTTGTACAAAACATATATCCAAAGTTCTAACTGAAAAATTCAGACCACTCATTGACATAAAACTTAATGTATGTGGACACATGTCGGATTAACACCAAGAATATCACTTTTCAAAAATAAGAAAAATTTTGGGAAGTGTTTCTAGGCACAAGAAAACAAAAGAAACTTCATCTTTTCAAAAGACACTTCCTGGAGTTTATGTACAAATTTCTCAAGCAATAAATTTATAGGTACACAATTAAGCACATGGATAATACAGTTAACCACATAATTACATTACAAGCATATTCACTATTGAAAAACGTTCCTAGTAATCATGTAAACTTCAGTTCATCAAAACAGCGATGCAACAAACCTTGAAAATAAAGGCAGCTGTTCAAGAAAAAAGATGTATAAAGGTTGAGACTACAGCATATTGATATAAAACTGTCTAGGACCCATCATATGGTTATTGATTTCAATTAAGAATTCACCCACAAAGAAGTTTCCCTCCACAACAAAACCTATAACTAAATTGTAGCGAAACAAACACATAGAATCCCTAATAAACATGATAAGCTCAATAAGAGAAACAATGCCTGGAACATCGTTATTAAATCAATCTAAACTACACACAAACAGAAAGCTTATTTCAGACATTCACATAAAGAGAATGCAAGAAATAAATATCTCCAACATCTTGCGACGCAATTCTTACCTTCACCACAAGGAGACTTCCTAGTAGTGATGTGAAGAACCTTAGTTGGCATCCTCACTGGTCCCTTGACCCTGAGTCTTTTGTCCTTGGCACCACGTACCAAATCAGCACACACTGTTAAAAACACTCATGTCAACATAACCTCAAAGCATCACAGAGAAGAAAAGATTGCTGTCACTTGAATCCATGTAAATAAGATTTGCCTCTCATCTGACTACTATAAAGCCCAAAAATGAAAGTGAAGACTTTTAGTGCACCCTATGAGCTAAAACAGGACAGCTCAATGCCCCAACATAGAATGTCTAACGATAGAAAAGTTTAAGTACTGTCTTCAGTGTGAACTCAACTGATTTTCCTCAGTATGAAATTAAACAAGGGAGATACAGAACAGAAAAAACTAATGAAACATCACTACTAGAAGACAATACAATCATAAACATCGAGTAAAAAATTAAGAGGAATAGGCTAGAATTCTTAAGCTGAAACTCAAAATGCAAACCAACTGATTAATCTCTACAGAAAAACTCAGAATGGTACAGAACACTCAACATAAAAAATATATAAAGCAGGATCAACTATTGCAGAGACCTCACCGGATTTCGTGCACTGTACTAACTAATTTAATTCTATACTAGTAAACCATATATAGAACCTAAATGACTAGCTTAAACTTCCAATTACTTGAAAGAAGTGGAATAACGAAAAAGAAACACTAACCATGCTCAAGAGTCGCATACAGTGTACAAACGGCTTAGACAATAGCACAAAATCTCAAACTTGCGAGATGGAAACAGAATAAAACACCATAGCGATAGCATATTCAAATAAAAAAGCACTAAATATAGAGAGTAAACAGCTCAATCAAATACTGAAAGCAAATTTATGAAGAAAAAACATACCTTTCTCCAAATTCTTCACGTTCTTTGAGGACAATGTTATACGGATCTTGTGAATCTGCTCCTGGGACTCCTCTAACCCAGGCTTCGTCGGCTTCATCGCTGCATACGCCATTCCTTTTGGTTCTTCCTGTCCGTGCATGCAAAAGAGTTGTTTAAAATAAAAAGAGTGAAATCAGAATAAATTGTATATTAAAATATGTGTTAATTCAGGACAGAGACTTGTACCGGAGGTGGAGAGAGGACAAGCACGGCGGCTGAGCTGAAAAAAACAGATGAACTCCTGCGCTTCTCAGAGGGTGAAATGAAGTTGATGCGTTGCCGAGAACTAGGGTTAGGGTTCTTTGTTTTGTTTGGTCTAAGTGAAAATAGTTGAGCCCAATCTGGGGACTGTTGGGCCTTAAACTGAATAATGGGCACCCGTATCATTGTTAAGAAGCTGGGCTTTGACCCCTATATCTATTACCTACTACTCTGCTGTCGTGGAAATAAGTTGTAGACAAAATTATAAATTAAATAAGTTTTTGTAAATGAGGAGAGCAATCTTTGATCACGAGATCCATAGGCTAAAATTGGGATGTCAGAAAATTTTCAAAATTTAATTATCAACATCTCTAAAAATATTTCAATCAGAATGACTAATTAGCTTGGTATGTTGGAATTTCCTTTTTCCGATTACACAAATGGATAATGACACGACACCTTTATAAGATTTCGTGTGGTTATACTTAGTAATAACTCACAAAATTTCTTGTTATTAGTAAGCAAATTGAATACAAATTTATAATTATCTCTTTTGACTTACAACTTATTTATTACATGTCAAATAATTTTTTTATAATCAAACTATCTCTATAAGAGTGAAGATATAACTCAACATATGCATTATTGTATGTGAAGATTATGAAGATAATTTGATAAAAAAAAAATCATTTGAACTACAATTGACTGAGGCTAAATATAAATTTCATTTAATTTTTTTTATTAATATCAGTAAGTTTTGTGAAATTTTAACTAACTAAAAAATTTATTTATTGAAGGAAAATATATTAAGGACACTCAATATACTTCTCCGAACTATATAAAATCTACATATAATTTCACCACCAAATTTTAAAGAACGAAAGTAATTATCCCTTTTCTTTTCTTGGAAAAAGAAATTCCACCATTCCAAGTACAGCTTGTTAGTCATTCTGATCAACAACTGTAGACTTTCTGTCAAACTATAATCGAAAATCGATGGGGGTGCTGTGTCTATAAACATCTGCTAACAAATTTTGCAGACTCTGAATATGTCTCAGATATATAATATAAACTACTGAATGCATTACTTCTTTTTTATGGTAAGCTTTAATTACTATGAAAAGAAAAGGAAAAGGAAAAACGATTCATGGCAATTTAGGAAGACTGCATTCAGAAGCTTGTTTGCGTCACTGAACCAGAACAGTGAATATCTCAGAGAAGGAGCCGGTAATATCGCGGTGTCTCAATTTCTTTTTACATACAGCATTGGTCTCTGTCTACAACAATCATATAAACGGAAGATCTAAAGCTGAAACAGAAGAAAATAGTTGTTCAGTGATGACCATTTTTGTCATCCTGCTCCATTTCCTCCGCATCCTCAAACCGCTGATCATTTATGTGAAGCTGCAGGAGAAAAGAGTTGCATAAATTCCTACATAACCGCTTCACCGTTCCCACACAAAAATAGCATGCAAAATAACACTTGTCCAAGAAACCCCAAGTATAAGACAAACTGACAAATGCCTTGCTCGCACAGATTTGATGTTGGCATTCTGGTAAGTATACAGTTAATTTATTGGGCTTCACGGGAGACTCTTCAAAAACTCATACACAAATTTCAAAAGGCCTTTTTATCAGTCAGGGTACAAAACCAAACTCATATGTACCTGCACCACGGAATGAGCCAAGTCGTGGTTGCCATTAGAACCAATTGAATGGCTGGAATTTTCAGGGATAGCCCATTCTGAATCATCATCTTCTGAAGAGTCAACAGAAAAACAAGACTGCATGAGAACACGCAAAAACTAAAACTAAATGGAAGGAGGACACATAATTAGGTAGGCACCTCCACCATCATCTTCCAGCTGATCAGCACTGAAAACCCAATTATGCCCATCTTCTCCCTCTGCTGGAAGCGTAGGCAAAGTAATTAGTCTCAGGAAAATGCACGGGGTAATCATTTCTATTATTAGTCCAAGAGATCATCGTCACCTTCTATGGGATCAGGATTCAGCTCAGCACATTCACAAAATATTGCAAACAGCGTATCCACTGTAATGAGTCGAGGAGGAAATTTTGGAAACAAAATTCAAAAAAGACATCCAAAACAAGGCCATCAGATTAAGAGGACTTTAAAAATATTTTGTATAGTGTAATTAGCAAAAAAAAGGGAAAACACGAAACTAAAAGTACATTGATTAGGATCTGAGGGCACAAGTCTCATCTCAGTTATCTTCGATAGGTTCAATATGTTGTCACTCTCAGAATCTGAATCTTCCGATTCAAGTTCCTCAGCCCCAGTCTCAATCTTGAAAAGAAAATAAATGCATCCCATCACAAGTCAGTTGAAATAAGTATATTAAATGTTCATACCAGATCAAGGCATTGATAATTTATTCCAAAACAAAGAGGAAAGCAGGAAGGGGTACATGTGTGCGTGTGTGTAATTCGTGTATGCTCCTAACATAGAAAAACAAAAGTACAAACAGTTTTGAGGTAGTAAATGCTATCTAGACAACATATCAGTAGATAAGACCATATAACATTTATAATAACAGGCATTATATGATTGTCATACATTCCCATGATATATGCTTATGTGTAAAATTTCAGTGCCACGATCCAAGAGCAAAAGACTTGAACAGTATCAGGTGAAAAATGGCAAAGCAGCACACTAAAATACTAAGGCCACAGAATAAGTTTTCAAACAATTAAACACGAGAACCAAAAAACAGGACAATTCAACTTGAGAATGCAACTTAAGCTCTATCCAAATTCAAACAGAAATTTCAGAATCAATGCAGAGCGAGGTGCTAAATTAATGATGACCTGAGTATAAATACAAGGAGAATGGTAGGCGTCGGGGTCTCTGGAGACAGCGTGTAGCGACAGCGAAACGAAATCAACCGCATAGCCTTTGGCTCTGTCGGTGTCACTCAGCCACACCACTTGCCTTGCAGAAAAGCAAGTTGAAAGCAATCAATTACTCAGAAAACTTGCAAAATAATGATGAGAAAAGCGTAATAAACAGAGGTATGTACTTGGTGGAGATGTATAGAGTGCCGGGGGATTCAGGTGGTCGGTTCCCAAGAACTATGGAGACGCCAGGCTGCACGTGCATCAGCTCCTCCCCATTATCTGGGTCTAAGACCGGTTGTCCAGCACCATCGCCGACTCTTTCCGTCACTATACGAAGTCCGGAGGCCATCTATGTATCTGGGGATGTGGGTTTAGGGAATTGGGGATTAGGGTTTTGTTAAAAGTGAGCGGCATAAGTAGTTCTCGTATTGAACCGACTTCAAAATCAAAGAAAAGTAAAATAATTTTTGAAATATAAAATACAAACTCTATCAAGCAAATGAAAAAGTTTTTAAAGAATAAAAACTAGGAAATAACAAAAATCTAACATATGATTAAAATGAAGAACAAACACAATAATAGATTGAGGGTATGTAAAACGGTTGAAACAAATAAATAAATTTGAATAACATTAACCACCACCATATATCGCTATAAAAATATTTCTACATTACCCACTAATACAGTCTTCTACTCATCTCGCTATCCATCATGTGATTCATGTTTACAAGTTTGAAGCTCTACATACATTGCTGTTACTTGCAACCTTTAACTGCCTTTTTCCTTTTGTTTGTTGTTGGGGGTCATTATATCATGCACATATTATGCTTCTGTAATTACTGCTTAATTGTTTGTATTTTTGGGTGGTGTTGTTCTTTATAACTATATGCTACCAGCAAATTTACTGGTTTGTATTTTTCGTATTTAACGTCCCTTAATTAATTTTCTTTTTTTTTTTAAAAAAGTGAAAGCGATAAAATATTTTTTTTTTTTGAATAAATCAATTACAATCATCAAATCAAATATTTATAGAAGTGTTTGAAGAAAAATCACTTTTAAAATAAATTTGATTAACAAAAGATTGTTTTGTCCATGTGTTAAGAAGATAATAACTTTTTTGCTTATTATTAATTATTTGTCATTAATAATTATTTTTTACGAAAAACCATAAATTTCATTTTCATTAGTATTTCATTTTTTTTTTAAAATATTAAGAGATATGTTTAATTTAATAATGCTCTCACTAAGTAATATAATTATTGATATCATACATAATAATTAAACTTGCATGTTCAAAAATAATTATGTTATTAATTAATAAAATAATAATGTGAGAACAAAATAATATAACTAGATGATATAGAAAATAAAATATGAAAAATTTAAATTATTAAATATGTGAAAGTGTAAATTTAATTATTAACATTTACATTATTTAAAAACTCTGACATTAACTTTAAATACAAAATTTAAAAACAAAAATTATAAAGTCGAATTAAAATTATTATAATAAGAATAAAGTAGTAAAAAATAAAATTGAATTTATTTACAAAAAAACCAAAATAGCTAAAACCACCCACGATGTGCTTCTAGCTTCTGGCCTAAAAGCGTCTTTTTTAGACATTTCAGAAGCAAAAGTTGTTATCCCAAACACTTCAAAAGTGTTTTTTTGAAGCCAAAAGCTGAAAAACGCACGCAAACACTCCCCATATTTAATGATAACCAACAACTATATCAATCATATACTAATCACCAAAATCAAACAACTATATTTACTCAATACATACTATTAAAATAAAACAACACCACTTATTAAAATAAATTAATATTCCACACGACCTTCATTTTGCCAATTACACTTGTCCTGATTGCCAATTGAAGTAACTATTCTTTTGACTGTAAAAGTTCCCTAATTTCAATACTCTTTTTATTAGTCTTGAACTAATCGAAGTAGAAGTTGCACTGAAGTCCGTATGAGAGGGAGAACGATATCGAACTACTCCATTAACAAAAAAATCCAAAAAAATGTCATCAGCCTTGCATTTGAATAAACTAGATGGTTCAAATAAAATCTATTATCAGTTATCATAATAAAAATATTGTCCTCGTTGAATAAGAATTAGACCACTATTTAAAAGAACAATGACAAAACTAATATATCAGACATGTCATATGTTAATAACAATTATGATGTCATCACCTCTAACATTAGCTTTCTGTATTAACCTAAAAGCAGATAACCATCCCACATTAAGGCATAAAAAAAACTGTTGGACAATTATGGTAAGTACTAGCAATCTACACCACAAGAAATATTGAAGTTATTTTAAAGAATCCAGCTTCACTTCCATGGTTACTCCAATTTTGCACCATCCAAGATCTAAGTCCACAGAAGCAAATGCACCGATCTAATCAATTAAACTCAAGTGAGAAAGCTTCATTATAAAGTTCAAGATCAACAAGTCAGATGAGGGGCTGCTAAAATATAAGGAAAAACACAACAAAAATGAGATATCCAAAATTGTCATCCACTTATAAGTAACAGTGATGAATAAGAAAACAAAATTCTAAATAAACATTTCTTGCCAAAATCCGACAATTTGCCCAAACTGCAAGAGTCCACAATCTTTGGTGCTCGGAAAAAGCATTCTCCAGGAGTTTCCCTAGCCTAAGCCACAAGAGTGCTGGCAGTGGTTGATTCGCTGCTCAAAGAAAAGTGACATCAAGAACTTGCAAAAAGATAACTGGTAAAAGCTAGAGTGACATGGAATGAAATCCAAAAACAGAAAAATACCATGCAGCAAACCAACTAGGATTTCTCAGATGATATACAGAAGGTAGTGAGAAAAGGTGGAAAGAGACAGAAGAACAACAATGGTATTCGAGAATGTTTCACATTTATCATCAACGTAAGTTTGCCAAAACACAGTGCTGGTGCAGCCACAAATATGAAATCAACTTCAGAGACTAAAAGAAGACACATCTCTCATCTACTAGTTTCCCTTGACCACATAGGAAGACCTTGACGATACTTATCAAGGAAGATAATAAACATTTATTATGTTAGAAATTTGCAATACACCCATGAATCACCATCAATTTGGGGTATCCAGCTTATTCAGCAGCTAAGCACCACATGAGTCGACCCACAAAATAAATTGGCTTCAAACTAAAACCTCATTCCCGTGGCTGAAATTAGAAATTACCTACTTAAAAAATGCAAAAGGATCACTTGATTTGTAGTAAACTTAAATAAACTTACTACAATCTCACACTAGTTATTGCACTTAAATGTATCCATATGGTTTTTGCAAATAGAATGCCAAACCATTAACCTCATTCTTGCATGTAATGGCCAGCCTCATAAATTTGATGTCAAAGTAATCAGCAACGAAAGGATACTAGACACCAATCCCAAACCAAGAGGTACGAAATTATGAATACATCTCTATTAAATCAAATATACAAACACAAATTTAACTAGCAGATCAACTAAATAGTTAATATAAAGCAATTTCCTATAAAAAATGAGAGAAGAGAATTACTATTTCCAGACAGGGGGAAGCTTCTTGGTCTTCTTGTAGTAACGGGCAAGGCGGTGAATCCTGCTCTCCACCAAAATCAACCTGAATTTGGAGTCCTTATCCTTCCTGTTCCTCTCCAAATGCTTCCTGATTGCTACGGCCTTCTTTATCAAGTGGTACAGATCCTCTGGAATCTCCGGTGCAAGCCCTGTTAATTGGTTAAAAACCATCCACTACATAAATCAATCACATTTTCCAATCCAGAAAACGTTGTATTAGCAGAACGACAGAAAAAAATTATATAATATCATGAGCCTTGAGAATACGAAGGATCTTGCCAATACCATGAGAATCACGGAGAATCACACCGATCTGTGATGGCGTCATACCCCTCTTAGCAAACTTGCAGATATTCTCCTCAACCTTGTAAATTCAACATACAAAAGGATACATAATTTAGTCAAATTGATAAGTATATCTGCAATGTACTAAGAAAATATGGATTCTGAGAGAACTTACATCTTGAGAAGAAATTTTGAGCCAGCTGGGGGGAGTTCTCTTGTAAGGGAGGGCTGAAGCGGAAATACCCTTACTGAAATAGGAGGTAGGAAAATCAATCGGCAGCTTCGAAAAAATATAACAAAACAAAAAAAAATCATAATTGTTCAATAGTTAGAGCAGATGAATTAAGGGGAACAGGATGTACCCGCGGCTGTGCATACGACCCATGGCGGCGACGGAGGTGGCGCGGCTCTGTCTCTGCTGATGAAGTGCTCTTGCTTCTGAAACCAAAGGCCACAAACCCTAGCTTCTGCAAAGGGGTCAATAATTAGGGTTTTATCAAACTGCTGAGTTGAGATCGGCCTTCTGTCTGTAGGGTACATATGGGCCGGCCCAATAGATTTTAGCAAGAAATGCTGGACTGTTGATTGACCGTGTTGAGGTTTGGATCCTTCTATTGTAAAATTAAAGAGCTCCTAAATGAAGGGCCCATCTTTCAAATTAGTAAGAAGTGTTTGGCGAGAACTCCTCACTATGTTTGATTCATGTTTTCCATTTTTTGAGATAAGATAAAACATACTTAATATTTATTTTTATATTTTTATATCTTATTTTTTTATTTTTTTATTTTTTAATTTTTATATATATATAATATATAAAAGAGATATGATTTGACAACAAAACAGTAATCTTTGTCCCAAAAAATACAACATTAAATATATAATATTTATATATAGTCATATTTATATATAAATAAAAGATATATGATTTGACAAATTTGTTGTGCTATATTATATGCAACTTTTAATCTCTGTTAGGTTTTGGTTAATCCACGAATTAATTTATATACACAAACACATTTTAAATTTGTGATTCAAATAATTGACTAAGATAGTTCAAGAAAAATTATGAAAAAATATAATTCTCACTTTCTCTTTGTCTCTTTACTGTTGTAAGCAAGCATAAACTATGTATGGAAAACTTAGAGAGTTAGTAAGAGACAATTTTCTTTAATTATTTTAAACTTATAGATGATATGTTTAATTTGATATGTTTAATTTGAGCATAAATTGCTGAAGTGATGGTAGATTTAGGGGTCTTTTGTTACAAAATATTTCATAAAAGATATGCTAATAATTCATGATCAACTCAATAACCAACCCACGAAAGAAACCTTAGCGATCACCTGTGGGAGCAGGTAGCCAGACTCGCCTCCAAACATCTCCCGCTACATGAGAAGAAAATGAAATTATCGGGGAATGTTTCTTTCTTTCTCTTTATTTATGGATGTCCAGCGTAATTTTCAATGTCATTTATACCTTAGCAAATATGGCACCTTTTTTCCCATATAACATGAGAAAAAACAGAAGCCTAGATGGTATCGCACGGTTGGTCCCATACTTTGCAAGCTTACATTTTTGGTCCAACAAAATTAAAAAATATTGCAAATATGGTCCCAAAGTCTAATAAATTTGGTCCCACAGGTTAATACATAAGCCCAAAACCGAAACGTCTTTTAATCATATAGGACCAAAAATATTAATCTTGTAAGGTACAGTAACAAAATGCAAACCCCTTATCCCATGGAAGCCAAAATGCAATTTCGCCCAAGAGCAAAATTTTCTGGCACCATCCCCCATTCAGGAGGTTGAAACCATCTTAGGCCTGGTAAAACTTCAGGTGAGAAGGAAATTTAAGTTCAATTAGTTTTACTGGATATTGCAACTCACAACATTATTCTAGTACAGAGTGCCAGAACTGATTTCACCTCCAACTCAACACAATAGAAAAGTACTCCAAATGCCATAGTAAAACAATCAAGAAACATGAATCACTGTAATCAAGATTTCAGTGCAAGTCAGCTATACACACTGGTTCAGCCACGCTAGCAGAAATTGTCGTAGCACATACCCCTAAGTTCTCATAGAACACAAAGGGTTCAAAATGTTCAAAAGCAAACATAGGACACATTAAAATTCAGGCCACAATTTGTGTACCACTGGCAATAACTAGGACACTGAATAAATGAAGGAAAAAGTGCGCTTCAGCACGCCAAATACAAGACTACTCTAAAGGAAGAAATTCCAAGCTTCAATTGGATGCACACAACCAGAATTGGAGTTACCTGCAAGTGAAAATATGAAGCATGAGCCTTTATTAGACCAAAGCAATTACAAGTTCTACAAACTGTTGAATAACTAGAAACATAAAATGGTTGGATGAAAACCAGGACATGGAAAGTTAGCCTAAAGTATGGTACTTCACCCATATACCAATCACAAAAGGTCGCAGGATAAATTCCAGATAATTGCAGTGTTTAATGCTTCACAATGTTTCTGTAATTAACCATGTTTCTAGAGATGATACTGAATAAGGAGACCAGTCAACAAGAAGCAGGCAAGAAAAAAGTATTCTTCCTGAGCGGAGGCCCAACTCTGCTTTCATTTCACAAGGCCTGTTGAAGCAGCCTTATATCATTTATAGACCCATTTTTACAGCAAGTCAGAACATCAATGGTAAACAACACAAAATTACAGCTCTCTATAGCAAAAACCACCCATTTTTACATTCTTAAAGTTGATGCATAAGTTGCTAAGCTGGAAAATTTGACTGAAACTACCTTATAGAGATTTTGCTTTCTCTTTTAATTTCCTCCAACAAACCCCAGATCTAATCGGGTTAATATTTGGAAATCATCTTGTAAGTTCAGTAAACTTCCACTCACATTGCTAATTAAAACTGAGTAACCAAAATTACAATGCATCATTTCAATTTCTCCCGCCCCTCCAGGTCTCTATTATTTTACTTTAGATTTCCATCAAAGATCCAATAAGTGCAACCATATGAAAGAGGATTCCTCACAATCAACCTACCCGTTTGTTAACTTGATACTCTGAACAGTTTCCCCTTACAAAATTTTCTCTCCTAGTTACACTACTTGGAATCTACTATTACACAAATTCAGAAACATCAAAAAGGCTACTCATATCTCAACATAAACATTCAGCATGACCTCATCAAAAGAAACAAATGCAATTTGCATATAAAACATAACAGTGCACTAATAACTCTGCAATGGCGAAAAAAAGATCACTAGCATGAAACCGAAAAATGGAGAAAAAAATCACGGGAAATTCACAATATATAATCTCAGAGGCCTCGAAATCACCTTCTCACTTGGCCACCATTCGCGCAATGAAATCCTCATACCGGATCTTGCCATCGGATCCAACATCCACCTCCCGGATCCACTCATCAAACTCTGCAGGCTCCAATTTCTCCCCAATGCTAGTGAGAATGTGCCTGAGATCCGAAACGACCACAAATCCAGTACCATCCTTATCAAGCACCTTGAACGCGTCGCGTAGCTGGCGATCGAAGGGCTCAGGCTTCAAATGCTTCGCCATTAGGTCAAGAAATCGATTGAAATCGAAAGGCGCATTGAGGCTCTCCTCGGCGATTATGTTCTTCAGCTGAGCCTGGGTAGGGTTTCCACCGAGAGAACGCATCAGGATTCCGAGCTCGGACGGCGCAATCTTCCCGTCAGCATCCGTGTCGAACAGGGTGAAGGCTTCCTTCATTGATGATACCTGATCGTCACTCAGCCCCATCTTCTACAATTTCCCGTTTTCGCCTTTCCTTAATCTGATTTCCGATTTTTGTCTCTCTGTTTTCCGTGTTCGTTTCTGGAAACTTGAGATTGAGAATGTTTTGTGTTGGTCTTTTTTATTTGAAAAGAAGGGGTTTGAATAGAAATAACGGAAGTCCGGGGACTGCTTTAGAAATTTAAGATAGAAAAGAAAGTTGTAAGCTGATTATTATGTGATTGTTGGGCTGGGCCTATGGCCCATAAACCAGATCTTTATCATGATAGTACTTAGTGGATTTAAGTTTAAGACCATTCGGCCCATAGGCCCAATTGATAGAGTCGGTGAAAGAGGCCCATAAATTGTGGTAATCCTCCCCATTTTTTGGAGAAAATTTTCAATCTAAATCGAGTTTGATCAAACCAATCAATCGTTAAATGTGATTGATCTCTCTTTAAACTATACGAATCATTGTGGTATACTGTTTTTGTATATGAAGAATCTTTTCAAGCTTTAAAATGTGTTATTATTATATATAAATCAGTATATCATATTTAAAAACAACTTACCAATTAATTTAAAACTTAGAAGTTGAATAAGTTAGTTATCTTATAAGTTGAAAATCATTTATGAGATTACCAAATATTAGAGTAGTGGCATTAAAACCATTACGTTGTGTCTATAACACATCTTTTCTTTATAATAGTGTAGATATCAATCACACTACAAATATAATGTATTTGTTTGGTCAAATTTGATGGGGGCTAAAATTTTCTTATTATGGGCCTATTATATTTTTCATTTTTGCCCACAAAAATGATCTACTCTTGTCTTAAAAAGAATTTTCAAAGAAGAAAACAATAGGCGATTCTTGGGAAAATACCAATTTCCAAGGAGCAAGAGCTGCAGCATACATGGAAAGCCATCTCCAAATCTTTTTTACGAAACCAACCACATAAAGAGTGTCTGTAATATCTATTAAAAAGCCCATCTCAGTTCCAATTAGACATACTTTTATTATTACTCAAGAATGTGGAGTCAAATTAAACAAACATTTTAATTGTTAATAAAAAAACCCACAATTTTCTTCTACGAATCTGTTGATGACTACAAAACAAAATCATTCCAATTAACTTATTTGCGTCAAGAAAGATTTGAAAACACATGCAATGATTAGAGAATCATCTAACCATAATTACTTCTTAAGCCCTTAATTAAAATCTCTTTGTTTGCATTGAAATACTATAAAAGGCATTAGGAATTGTTGGTGAATTGATGAAAACGTTAGAAATGAGAATCTTATGCCAAGCCTCCTCCCATTTTGTAAAAGTTAGAGCCTTTCTCCTTCCCCTAAAACCCACAACCCACAATAATGCGCAAAAAGTTATTGTTTTTTTCAAAAAAAGTAGTTAGTAGTGGGCTTTTTCTTGTTTCTTTTTTCATGCTTTCTTCGAAGGGTTGGGTGAGGCTAAGTGATTTTCAAGTTCAACTTTGTTTCTTCATCTTAAAATTAAGTAATACTGCTCCGACCCCGTACGAATCCATGTTTTTGTCTCATAATCATATTAGACATTGTGTTTCAAGCCCACTTTCTCCTCTATAGTTGGATGAATTTGTAGGTCTTAAATGTGATTTTTCAAGGTAGCTACCAAATGGGGCCTTTTAGTACATCACAAAAGAAAAAACACAGGGGGAAAAAAGGACTTTGCAACTAATTTATTCTCAGCAAAAATTCCTTCCTACTACAACAAAAATATTCCATGTCAGGCCCTTTAAGTAGCCATAGCCAAGAATAATTGCTGTATATAGTGGTCCCTTGAATTTAAATATAAAAAAGAAAAAGAAAACTATGGATCTTGTATCATATTTTTATACCATATCAATACGTATTTTTCAAATGCATATATTCTTGGAAAAATATTACACTTACAGTCTTTATGGGGTATAAATATAATTTTATAAAAGATATGGAGTACTTGTGCAATTTCATATAATTTATCTTAAATTATATTATAATTTCAAAATAAAACTACCAACAATACATGCATCAGTATAGCATCAACGTCTCAGCTTTGTGAAAATGTTGGAAGGAGCGAAGAGAAATTTGGGTGCAATGGACCATGTGATAGATAAAGAGTGTGTTGTAGAAAGGGTGGGTGTTGGGGAGAAAGAATCTTGTGAGGCGTGGACCACTGATGGAAAAAGAATCCGATGGATCAGAAAAAAAGTTGGGAGGTAGATAGAGATAGACAGATAGATGCTTTGTGGCTTTTCAGAATTCAGACCCACCACATAAAAGTTGTCAATGCCACTTACACATCCACCAAAGATGAAAAGCCCACCACAGCTCTATATCAATTTACGGTAAATTATAATGATTTTTTTAAAATTTATTATAATTATAAATATTACATTATTATTTTAAAAAAATATAAATATTCTCCTGAAATTAATGGTCTTGACAGTCCATTATAGAAAAGTATTTGTTGGACGATTGTTTATGATCATTATATAACATATTTTTTTTATTAATTCTTACTTGTAAAAATTTCAACGGAATAAATATTATTGTTATTAAAGTTATGAAATTCGTTATGTGACAATTCACTTAATACGTATAATTATTATGTTAAAATTATGATTCGGACAAAATAGATATCGTTGTCACTTATCATATACAATGCGTCTCTTGTCATGTGAGTGATTATTTTCAATTTACGTCTGAAATGGAAATGCATTTTTTTTTTTTTTGTGTGTGTTGTTTTGAGATAGTCAATTTTAGAATTAAAATTTCATAATAATCATTTTATCTATAATTATTTTTCTCAAAATTAATTCCCCTCCTAATCACTTATCTACAATTATGATATAATGCAATGGCAAGCCCAACTTGAGGCATAATTATTAACATTAAAATTGTTACTTGAATTTTTTTTGCTAATATAATATTTAAGAATGATTACACCGCCCTCCTATAAGATTGGATATAATTATATATATGCTTTTTATAATTTAAAAAATTATATTTAGTAAGCGTTTATTATTGTCTAATAAGTAGATTATTTCGTTAGTCAAAATTTTACTGAATAATTATTGATATTAATAAAAAATATTGGATGAAAATCCATATTTGCCCCCATTGACTTATTAATAACTTATTGCAAAACCTATATAATCAAACTACTTCTATAAGAGTGAAGCTATACCCGATAGCTCTCATTAGCGTGTGAAAGCGTATAAGGGTAGTTTGATTATAAAAAAATTATTTAATCTGCAATAAGTTAGTAATACATAAAATTGAAAGTAAATATGGATTCATTCAAATTTTTTTATTAATATCAGCAAATTTGATGAATTTTGACTAAAGGATGAGTCGACTTATTAGACAATAACAGACATCAATGATACTAAATGTGATTTTTCAAATTATATGCGTAATTATGCCTAATATTTATAAAAGAAAAATAAAAGTAGTGAGCAAAAACAACATTATCCTCCAATAATTAACTATTAAACAGAAAAAGAAAAAAAGAAGAAGATGGAATCAAATGACAGACAAAGATCTAAAAAGCAAAGAGTGGGCAAAATTCCAAGTTTTGAAGGAATCAATGCCCATTAAAAATGCTTCATTTTCTTGGGTTGTGGTGAAAAGGTTAAATTCATGGCGTGGTTAATTTTTCCAAGAATTTCGCTAAAGTTAGACAGCAAACAGACGTGTTTTTACTTTTATCTTAAAAACGGGTTTTGCATTGAATACATCAATCTCGTGTTTTTACAATTATCAGGTAATTTTAAAGATCGTTTTTTACGTGAATGTGTGTGTTAAATATAGGAAGTGTGTCGGCATGCATGTTGGCTGGTTATTGTAGGGGTGATGAGAGAGTCGTAGGATCCCTATTTCAATTTGTTTTATTTTCTCCAAATCCAGTATTTTAGAGCTCAATGCCTTTTCAATCTCTAGCAATGGTGGCCTGCGATTTTCAGACACATAATTTTATTGGATGCAATATGAGAATTATTTATATTTTTTTTAAATTGATCAAAAGATTTAGTACATATCGTTAACAATTCTTAATGTTAATTTTATCATTATAAATTAGCGATATCCTGTGATGTTAACTTTAGTAATACAAATATTTCATACTTTTTGTAAAATTACAAAGGTATCCCTAAAGAGGATGTCAATTAATGTAATTTATTTTGGAATTGCACTTGTAAAATTTTATCTGTAGTATACTTGTAATTACAATTATAATATTATTAAGGGATGTATTTTTAATTTTACAAAGAATAGGAAGTATTTGTTTATTGATGTAATTTACTTTATTATTAAATACTTCAACTCCAATATAATGGAGAAATAGGTTTTTCTATTAATTGATTACAAATTATCATCACAAAAAATAACAGTGATACATATAATAAAACGGTCGATACTGTCACATATTATCGTGATACATTGATTTTAATTTAAATAATTTAAAAATATCTTATGATTTTTTTTTAAAAAAATAATTATCCTTTATTGGAATTTTTTTTTGTGGTGAAAAATAATTAGGGCAGGTGTTATATATCATTATTTGATGTTGGGTTGTTAGGTCAAATGAGTGTTTGTCTGATTCATGTTCTTGGCAAAAAGAAAGGCAATATCATTTTAGGATAATTACACTGTTCTATATTGAAGTTTAATATAATTATATATAAACTTATATAATTTAAAAATTATATATATAATGTCATTAATTAATATTTTTGTCTAACAAATAGATCCCATTGCTAGTCAAAATGTACGAAATTTGTTGATGTGATCAAAATAGTTAAAATGAAAATTCATATTTATTTTGACTTATTACTAATTTATTGTACGTCTAATAAATCTTTTATGATCAAATTGCACTTATAAGGGTGAAAATATACCTCCTCACATACATTAGTGCATGAAGAT
The DNA here is from genome assembly GCF_000512975.1 of Sesamum indicum. Lineage (NCBI taxonomy): Eukaryota > Viridiplantae > Streptophyta > Magnoliopsida > Lamiales > Pedaliaceae > Sesamum > Sesamum indicum. The sequence goes on along the minus strand of NC_026148.1, from coordinate 10,690,859 downwards.
GTAAAATGGCAGTTTGGTCAGAAAAAATTTATTTGAGCAGCAAAAAATCAATAATAAATCAATTGAGACTAAATATAAATTTTCATTAAATGCCTAAAATTTTTAGTGAGTATTTGATGGTGGGTTGTTAGGTTAAATGAGTGTTTGTCATGATTTATGAAGGGGCAAAAACATGAAAACGGAAAGGCAATTATATGATACCTAAATCATTAGGCTACCTCATGCCTAATTATGCTGTCCTAATTATCATTTGGAACAAAAAAAAACTTCTCTATCAAGGAAAATAGCTTAAAGATTTTCAAATGGGTATTGGTAAATTATTTTAAGATTTCATAATTTAAAATTTTTTGTTTTATATAAGTGAATTTTGATATATTTTGTTAACCAAAACATGCTTTTAGTCTTACCTCGATAATAAAATCGATGACCTCAAAATTATTTATTTAAAAAATATTTTTAATTCGTGCACCTATGAGTTGATATTTCTCTATTTTTGTCGGTGGTAGCTATTTATTTTAATTTATATTTAGAATAAATAATTATGGATAATTATCTAATCTAATAAATAATCATAACAAATAGTTATTGACCATAATCACACAATAATTGCTCGTCTTGATTTTTGCAAGGGTAGTTAAAAGACAAGACAAATACTTTTATCATGGCTCTTAGTTGTGGCAAATAATTTTTTTTATGGTGAAAAAACTAATTTTTTATATAAATTTTATTTAACTGTAATTAATAATAATTAATTATTTACCACAAATTTTAGGCATAACCATTAATATTATAGTGAATAGAAACTTTTTTTTCTAGTGTTTTCAGAATTATTAACATACTTAATCAGCTTTGGAATGCGTGTGTGTAGGATTTTTGAGTGAATAAAATAAAAAAGGAAAAAGAAAAGTTTTGAATTATGTGGTTGAAAGGAATGAGTGAAGGATAATGGCTCCAAATTCAAACCAATCAGGAGAGACAGTCAGCTGCTCTACCCTCAATATATACTGTCAGAATTCTGGCGACTAAAGAAGAAAATGGAACTTGAAAAAGCGTGAAGTCTAATAACACGACTGTACTCTGCATTGTTTTTTTTTAAACACGTAATTAATCATAAATATATTATTAACTTCACAGATCAGCAAATAATTGAATTAGTTTCTACCTATCTGAATTGGGTAAAATACAATTTTACCCTCCCCGTGTTTCTTGAAATATTTAAAACACCCCATTGTGAATAAAATACCCCCTTGTGAAAAATAAAACACTAAAAAACTCCCTTATGATACTAAAAAATAGCAAACAGTCCCCTGGCCCGAAGGGGTATCACACGCGATGTTTTCTTTTTCTTCTTAATTTTATTATTTTAAATGATAGTTTTATTTTTATTTTTTGCAATTAGATCTCATATGATATAAATGAATAGTTCAAATCTTATAATATATTTTAAAACAATATAAATTTATATATCTTTAAAATAGATATTTATATATAGAGAGAGAGGAAAGAGGGTAATGAGGCGTCGACTGTCGTGTGCCGACGCCAAATAAGAGCGGGAGGGGAGGAGGGGGCGCTCGAAGAAGACAGACGAAGAGGAGGCATATTGAAAGGAAGGAAGAGGCCCGCGGGGAAGGGGCAGCGGTTAGTGGGGGCACGAGCAAGACGTGGAGGAGGCGGACAACAACAGTCGGGCATCAGCTGTTATTAGAGCATATCTCAGCGGTCGGACAATTCTTATCAGAGCTCATATGTTTCCACAGTTCGTTTCGATATTACAAATTGTATGTTAAATAAAATGTATAATAATTAAACATTATATTTTTGTTTAACCAATTTATTAATATCAGTATCAGTCAAGATTACTGATTTTTTTTTTAAAAAAATATTTAATTAATATAAAGAATAATGTACTTGAATTTCATTTACTCCCCCCCCCCCCCCAAAAAAAAAGTATAGGAAATTGGTTCTCATTCATTCTTCATTTCTGACTAAGTCTGACATTCACACAAAAAAGAGTAAATATATAAAACAATAAATACTGGGTGTCAGTTGACCAAAGGTCCTCTGCTCCAACAAAAGCCAATTTCAAAAGTTAACCTTACAAAATCCAGTTATTCCAGAATGGTCCCTGCCCCCCACTATCATATCTCATTGGTCTTTGTTATACCTCACAAGCACCTTTGTCGTTTTCACTTTTCACATGAATCCGAGAAACTCATCTCTGCAACTCACCCCTCCTGGACCCTCAGATAAATCAAACTGATCAACGGCCACAGATTTGTTTCTTCGAATCTCTACGCACCTTTTCTTTTCCCAACAGTATGGGCTTTTCCTTGTACCATGTCTCCACTCTCTTCTTTTCCGACAAAATTTGATAAAAGCAAAACAAGACACACAGAAGAAGCTCACTCACTCTCTGTACTGTGTGTATGTGTGTGAAGTCTCTCTCTCTCTCTCTCTTCCTGCACGCTTCAACACCGAGATTCCAAACCCGTTTTTTTCAAAAACAAGAAAAACTATAGACAAACAGCATCAAAAACAGTGGGAAGCATAACCACCAGCAGAGCAAGAACAACATCAGCCACATATATATCTACAAGAATAAAGCTTCCTCTCGGATTTTCACCACCTTCCACAACATGGGTTTTTCTCCTTTGCTGTTTCTTCCCTTTCTCCTACTCACATTCTCCTCGGCAGACCCCATTTCCGAGCTGACTTCCTTAATGGACCTAAAAGCCAGTCTTGACCCGGAAAACTTGCATTTGGGTTCATGGGTTGTTGCCGGTCACCCGTGTGATGGTTCATTTGAGGGAGTCGCTTGCAATGAGAAAGGCCAAGTGGCTAACATTTCTTTGCAGGGCAAAGGGCTGGCCGGAAAGCTGTCGCCAGCGGTCGGTGGGCTGAAGCATTTGACGGGGTTGTATCTGCATTACAATTCTTTGTATGGAGAAATTCCTGTGGAGATTGCGAACTTGACTGAGCTGACTGATCTGTACTTGAATGTGAATAATCTTTCCGGGGAGATCCCTCCTGTTCTTGGAAACATGGCAAACTTACAAGGTTAGTAGCAGCGATTTTTTTGTAGCATCTTGTAAGTGAAACACTCTACTTGGATTCTTTTCTTCTTAGTGATTTGTTCTTCAAATGTTTGAAGCTGCTAGAAAAATTCATGAACAATGGCAAGGATTCTGCATTTGGGTTTTGTCTTGAAAGATTAGACTTTTGAATTCATAGTCCTTGGCTGAAGCTTAAAACTTTTGTGCAAAAGTTTATATTTTGGTTGAACTATTCTCCCTTTTATTTATTTTTTTCTGGGACTTTATCCATTTTGTTTAGTTTCAATTCCTTTCTTTTTGGTGCGATTCCTGCATTGACTGAACGGTTTGTTCTCCTTTAGCATTGCTACGCATATGGGATTTTGGGTTTTTTTATTCTTCATACAGCTTAGCTATAGTTCTTTTGTTGATAAATACTTAAAAATCTTATCTTGGAAATGCTTACTGTTTTATTCTGTGGAAGCCCATGTCAACTCAAGTTTTGCTCCCCATGTAGTTTTGCAGCTGTGTTATAATCAATTCACAGGGAGTATACCCACACAGCTAAGTTATCTGAAGAAGCTTAATGTGCTAGCTCTCCAATCCAATCTGTTAACTGGTGCAATCCCTGCTAGCTTGGGGAACTTGGGAGTCTTAATGAGGCTAGACCTCAGTTTTAACCAGCTTTTTGGATCAATTCCAGCAAAACTAGCCGATGCCCCGATGCTGGAAGTCCTGGACGTTCGAAATAACACTCTCTCTGGCAATGTTCCTCTTGGTAATAAAATCACTTCAAGATCGTTCCTGTTTTCAATGTTTCCTATTTATTTGATCAGTTCTAAGAGATTTGAATGTTGGTCCTTTGTTTGAAGCTCTGAAGAGATTGGTGGATGGATTTCTGTATGAAAATAACCCGGGATTATGTGGATCTGGTTTTTCTTCTCTGAGAAGCTGCAGCGATTCGGGTCGTCCCAATTCTGACAGGCCAGAACCTTATGCAGGAGGAGCAACTGGTCTCCCGACTAGGGACATCCCTGAGACTGCTGACCTGAATTTGAACTGTAACGGAAGTCCTTGCTCGAAGAAATCTAAGACGTCACAGGCCTCGGTGGCTGTTGGAGTAATCGTAGCTACTGTTATTCTATCAGCTTTAGGTATTATGTCCTTCTTACTATACCGAAGGCGTAAGCAAAAACTTGGCAGTGCATTTGATATATCGGAAAGTCGTCTCAGCACGGACCATGTCAAGGAGACTTATCGGAAGAATGGCTCTCCTCTTGTAAGCCTTGAATACGCAAACGGATGGGACCCATTGGCTGAGGGTCGACGTTTTGGTGTTTCTCAAGAGGTTATGCAGAACTTTAGGCTCAATCTGCAGGAAGTGGAGTCGGCTACTCAGTACTTTGCGGAGAAGAATTTACTGGGGAAGAGTAACTATTCAGTGACATATAAAGGGATGTTGAGAGATGGATCAGTCGTTGCTGTTAAGAGAATCACGAAAAGTAGCTGCAAGTCGGAAGAAGCTGAATTCTTGAAGGGACTGAATATCCTGACCTCGTTGAGGCATGAAAATTTGGTTATGCTGAGAGGGTTTTGCTGCTCCAAAGGACGTGGAGAGTGCTTCCTAGTTTATGATTTTGTTCCGAACGGGAGTTTGTTCCGATATCTTGACCTCAAGGAGGGCGATGGTCAGATTCTTGAATGGTCCACCAGAGTATCTATAATTAAGGGCATTGCCAAAGGTCAGTTGCACCTATCAATCTAAATATTTTCATTTTATCGGATTTTGGACTGTTGCATTTCAGCTCATTACTGTATGTTAAAAGCTTTGTGTTCATCTTGAATATGATGTTTTCTTTCTCTTTGATCAGGCATAGAATATTTGCATGACTGTAAGGTGAACAAACCCTCTCTGGTTCACCAAAACATTTCGGCAAAAAATGTGCTTATTGACCACCGGTTGAAGCCTGTGCTCTCTGATTCATGTCTGCACAAGCTTCTCACAAACGACACCATTTTCTCAGCCCTCAAAGCCAGCGCTGCTATGGGATATCTTGCTCCCGAATACACTACCACAGGCCGTTTCACCAAAAAAAGCGATATTTATGCTTTTGGGGTGCTCGTTTTCCAGATCCTCTCCGGGAAGAGAAAATATTCGACTTCTATGCGTGCTACTGCCGAGTCGTCCAGCCTCGAGTTCATCGATGGAAATCTCCATGGGAAGTTCTACGAACCTGAAGCTGCTATGCTCACAAAAGTTGCCATCCTGTGCACGCATGAATCTCCAGATGACAGACCGTCCATGGAGACACTAGTACAGGAACTCAATAGCTAAATTAACTTTGGATGATCATCATATTCTGTCAGTCGATGTTGTCTGTGCAACTTGGAATGCATTAGTTGTAGTAAGGTAGATTGCTACTAACCACTTGATAGGGCTATGATTAATCAAGCTGTTCTTATTGGTGGGGTCCTGTTTCTCAGGACTAAGCCATCTGGTACACGTTGATTTTAGCTGTAGTCTAGTTTATGTTTGTAGAATGTAGCCCAGGAATGGTTGTTCTTGAGGGAATTTTCCATCACCCTTTTGTATTTAATGAATTACTTCTTCTGTAAGGAGGCACTTTTCCTCCACTAAATGATGGATTATTTCACTTTCCTCCATTTTTTTCCTTCGACAAATGAAGCATGTATTACTATGCGCTTGTCGTGTCTGGTCATCAGAAGATCGACTTCCAATCCTTCATTAGCAGCATATCCTTGTCAAAATGTCTGCTATTGCAATTGTTTTCTTCTTGTCATTAGACAGAGGGCGGTGTGGGTTGCTGCTAATCTGCACTTTGTCCTTACAGTCCTGGGATTGTAAGAATTTTTTCCAGTCCCAGAACCAGAATCCCACCATGATGCAATGGCTGGCCTTAAACCCATAAAAAATGTGGGCAGGGGAAAAAATTTATAGTATAGTCTGTCAGACATCTGCAAGACCATCCCAGCAAGCTGAAGCTGACTGAGAACGATCCTCTACTGCCCCAGCGGCTCAGCAGCCTGAACCGAAGAGCTGTTAATCACGCTCTGGTCAAGCAGACTTGAGTCATCCACCAGACTTGGTTTCCTGTCTCCTTAGAACTCAAGGATACAGAGGTACGAGCCTATAGAACAGATCCTGTTCAAGTAAGGTCGTGCCCAATACAGCTATCGTTGTGTTACAAGTACTTACTTTTACTTTCGTATTCCTCCGATGTGGGACTTTAATACTTAGAAGAACGGCAAAATGGGATTTGTGTATTGCTGACCAAAACAAAGCTATATTTACACTTGATATATTGGCCTACGAAATCTCTTCTGGTAGAACTAACACTGAATCAACCAAGAAAATTGTCAAGATTTAAGCTCTAACGACTCGCCCTACAGACGATTTGACCCTGAACACATGCTCTTCACCAGTGCATTTATCCACCTTAACGATCCAGTTACTCTTACTCTTCCTAGCTGCTGCTGCTCTTGTCAGCAGCAACCCGTCTCCAATCGGCAGCAACTGCGTGCGGAGTTTGCTGTTTCTCCACGATTCCTTGCAAAACGCGTTGTATCCTAGCACGATGGTGTTATTCTGATTCCTGACTCTCTCTTGAAGCGTGGTTATGATTGCTTCCTGGTTCTCAAGATTGCAGTCTACGGCAACGAAATCTGATTCCTTGTAGATATTCAGCAGCAGATGCTCAGCATCTCCAACGACAAACTCAACATAGCTTGCGTTAGTGCCTAGGCTATCTTTGGAGGAATTGAGCTCCTCCACGCCTCGGAGAATGCAGATGATTCGTCCACCAGTTTGTTGAGCTGCAGCCACCAGGGCCAGGGTGGTGGAATCTGCAGCTCCACCACAAGCAACCACCATGAACCGGACATTGTTCCCTGCCGCCAGGGCTGAAATGAACTCCGCC
>NC_026148.1:10658959-10683879 GCF_000512975.1 Sesamum indicum | reverse complement strand
GCAACAAAAAATCAAAACGAGCGTAAATGAAAACATTCAAACTTTCACAATCTTTATTGTTCAACAAAAATGATTAAGGGGTTCTTGATGCTTACCATTCTCATGGTTCTGAGATAGGCTTTTGTTGCGTTTTCAGCAGACCAGCAAGCCATTTTTCTTACAACTTCTTTCTATTTTTCGTTAAATCTCGAGAGAAGTAGTTTACTCTTATGCTTTGTTTTGTGAAGGTGATTTGCCTAACTATTGGAACTCTTTATATATATAGAAGCAGGCATTGGGACCTGCTGGTTCCATGTGGGACTCTGTCTATCCAACTGGCCATGCTACAATAACCAATAAAATAACCCATGAAACATCAATTATTTATACCAAGTGGTCTTTCCCCTAAGTTGTGGTAAATTATTGATCGAAAAGTTTAATTACTACACTGTCGAACCATGTAGTATAAGACTTTATTACATGAACCATTACGTCTATTCTACCGTCAGTTAAAACTGTTAATTAAGCTAGTGGGCTGATATTTAAACTACAACTTGAAGCAACATAACAAGTACTCAGTTGTACAATCGAAGGACGGTGTGAGCTTCCTGGATGCTACAGCAAGAATTATCGTTTAACACGAAATAATTATCTTAATCTGACACACGTTGAAAATTCAGCATATCCTTGAAGTTTCTGCGTCTTAGCTGTAATGTTGTACCTCAGAGGGACAGTTGAAGCTTATGATATTAGACAATAACGATAATTAACAACGCATTAGCTCTAACACGGAGTCTTAATGTCAACGCAGGCAAATTTATTTGTACAAGAATGCTCCGAAACTAAGTGCTAATACAAACCAGGACCGGTTTTCCCAGCATTTTGAGGCATTCTTAATTCGGACATGGTTGCCTATATTATATGCTGAGAGAATTCTTTTACTAGAGTGTAACTAATAATTCAATTTATGTAACCGGCACTGTCTGAAGGAACAGACAGGGTCGTGGTTTCCACTGCCTCCGGCCGGCCCAACACAGATCCAGATCAGATCAAGTTGTTTCCTCCTCAAACACATCAACAACAGAACATCAACAGCATGCATAAGTTTTCTGTCTCTTGGTCTTTGCTGTATTTCATGAGGTCCCATCTGTCTGATTCTGCTGAACAGATCATGCAAACAATCAACCACAAGCACGTTAAACGGGTTAGACAAGCACGGTGGGTGGACAAACGCTGTTTGATTGGTCGATGTTGCCGTATGGGGAAGCAGGTCTCAGAAGATGAATCTATGCAGACCATGCCTAGATTGGACTGCTATGTTAGAGCCATTATCTTGGCATAGACTTGGACAGGCCCCAACATGAATGGGCATGCACATGCATAATTGATGCGTTTTTCTGAGATGAAATTTTGATCGAATCTGTGTAGCCACACGTGCGGTTCAACGCTGCAGTTCACATGGCTGAGGAAGAGATAAGAATCTTAGCATTCGTGGCCACATTTATTACTCAAAATCTTCAATGTACAGAATTATTTGATGTAATGTTTATGTCTTGTTAGCTAAAGTTTTTAGAGAAAGGAATAAGAGATATTATTACAAGAGAAATGCCTACTTGTAAACCAGCTTAATTTGCATAGATTTGTGATTGTGGAACGTTAAAACTATCACTTAATAATTTGTCATTAGTACTATATTTTTTTGTTGTGGATTATTCTAGGGATTGGGTAATATCTGGACGATTTTTTGAGAAAATAATACTTCATGGAGGTTGGCCGGGTTCACTTTTGTGATAAATGTCTAGAATGTCAATAGTTCGAACCTAATTAATGAGAACGTCAAACTCACCACTTTAAGTGTATGTATTATGGGTTGACGTAGGTAGTTTGTAATGCTTGATTCAACGGGATAATACAAATTAATAGCACAAAAAATTTGTTGTGTGGTAAAAAATAAAAAATAAAAAATCTAGGAAGAAGAAGAATAAGTAGCAAGTGGATCAAAATTAAGCCAAAGGAATTATAAAACTAAACCATCTTAGATATGAGATTAGACGTTTGATTAAGACATATTTTGTTTTCTAATTGACAACAATCTTGGAAGTTCAAGATTTTAGGTGGGATATATGTACATGTCAAAAATTTTAGTTTAAATTGGTTTCATCATATCTAAATCAATAGAAAATTCGTATTGAAATGAAGTTTGGTCGAATCAAATTAATTATAGAGCAAGCGAAGTATACTTGCTATGTGATTAGTTACTTTTTCAGAACTATATATCAATTATAGTATTGCACTTGCCATATAATTAGTTCAAATTCAGCGATTCCAATCTGAGTCCCCTGATCCAACAGCGTTTGAATAAGAATTTTTTGAGAATAGGGTAATGCCATACAGAACTTTCTTCAAAAGAAGCAATAGATGGCTACAAGTTTGACATCAGCAAAAATATGCTTGAATATTGGTCTTCTAGCATAGTGCATCATATCATGGTCAGTTCACCAACAATAATCCAATCTGCATACAAAAAAGTCCACCTCAACAGTCATCGTTTATAATCAAACTCCGTGGTACAAAACTCATTTTTCTTGCCACGAAATCTGATAGAACACTTCAAAGTACCATATATAAGTTCATTAAATACAAATTCTTACTGATATTTCCCAAAATTTTTCTTAAAAAAAAACTTAAATCATATCTATATTTCCACCAAAATTTCGCCTTAACGTACTCAAGAACACGTGCGTTCCGTGTCTTAACTTGAACCGTATCAAGAAAAACAACATTGTACGCAAGAACTCCTTGCTCACTGATGATTACAGAATAAATACATTTTTCACCAGTTTCTCACACTGATTGGAAACTCAAAACTTTAACAATACACACTCTCTCTATATATTACAATGCATGTATTTACAATTAAGATTCATCTTCACATTCTACACATACAAAACTCATCACTCTCAGCCACAAGATCAAACCTCATGCTTCAAATGCCTTTCCTTAAGAATCTCTAACTCTGAAAACATGCTCTTCACCTGTATATTTATCCACTTTCACAACCCACCGGCTCCTGATCTTCCCCGGACCACCGCCACGCCTACCGTTCTCCGCTTTTACAGCTACTCGGCTGACCAGAAGCCCCTCCCCTATTGGGAGCAAATGTGCATCAAATCCCCGGCAGCTCCACGACCCCATCTGAAAAGCGTTATACCCCAAAACGACGCCTTTCGTCCCAACTCCTTCAGCCATTTTAAGTATTCTTTCACAGTTCTTGATTCTACAATCGACCACTACACAATCAGCTTCATTGTACTCACTTGCAACAAGATTCTCAGCATTCCCAATGACAAACTCAATATCATCAGCACTTTCTGACATAGTTTCTTTTGATAGTTGGAGCTCATTAGCGCCAGAGACAATGCACACGACTCTTCCGCCCGTCTGGTGAGCTGCAGCCACCAGAGCCAAGGCAGTGGAGTCTGCAGCATCGGCACATGCCACGACTATCAAACGTGCGTTCTTGCCGGCCACAAGGGCTGATATGAACTCTGCTGCATCCGGCTCCTTTGCTCTTTTTGCCTGCATAAGTGTGATCAAAAGATTAGTCGACATAAGTCTTCCAGCAATACAAAAAGTTCACATCTACGCATAATTCACCATTTTCATTGCTCCGAGATAGGCATTGGTAGCATTTTCTGCAGACCAGCCAGCCATTCTTTCTTCTTCTATCTATATTTGGTGTTACGTTGAAGTATGATGCATTGCAATAAATAGCGTAGAGGAAGATGGAAAAGGACAAATAAATATTCCCAACTGCTAAGTATTTACTGCCATGAACAACTATTGTGAACTCTTAGAAGGGAAATTTGGAGTTATTCAGTGGGAAATTCTTTATATAAATTAGGTCTGGTGCAACTAAACCAATCACATAATAAATGTGATAAGATTGATCATTTTTTTAACTGTATGCCAATCACACTACAGTGTATTATATTTGTCATGTAATTAATTTAAATCCAACCAAACTTGATTCGGGTAAGAAATTCCTATTCAAGTAAATTTCTAGAAAAAATTCTTATCCAAACCTTACAGCAAGTATGGTATACTTATCATGCGAATGGTCACTTTTTTTGCTCTGTATACCAATCACACAATAAATTTATTATATTTGTCATATAATTGGTTAGAGTTGGTCCGAATTAGAATTTTTCTTAATTTCTAGATGTTCAATTTGGACTTTGGGGCTCAAAGGGTATCTCTGATTCAACTTGATTATGAGAAAATTATTATAATTCTGATGAACGTATACGAAATTGGAATATTCAGACATCTAAGTACAAAAAACTGACAATTAAAAAATTTTCATACCACGACATTATTGTTTTCAGCTATTCTTCGGACAGAAATTAAAGAAAAAATACGCGCAAAGCACGCGTACATTTTTAGTACGGTCAAGCCTAATTATGTTCGAGGTATAGCTTAATTTTCAATTTATGATATGGTTGTTAAGCCAAATATGAAAGCAAGATCACGAAGGTTTGGTGCATGTGAATACATAATTATGTACATGATTAGGTTAATATATAAAGAAAGCGTATTTTAATTGTTTGTTTATTTCTTCTTGGGTATAATAAATCGAAAGGTGCAGTAGCATCAATCATCTCGTCAAGAATGATTACTTTTGTTTTCGAATAATAGACTTACAGAAATATTATACTATGAGTTTGTTGAGAACCTCGCAACGGCACATATATTAAGCGGTTTATATGTAGTATCGTCAAACGCTTTTACAACAAAGATTTTTGTGGGTGTTGCAGATGCTTCGGACACTGAGTGTATCGTTTAGTGACACATACACTTATGCCGTATATATGTCAAAATTCAATTCGTGGGCACAAGACACTAAATATAGTATTGTGTAAATTTTGAAACGAGTTTGAACTTGTACTATTGGTGTAGTAATATTCGACCTTCATTGTTAGATACCAATATTGTATTGTAGCTGTGATTTCGTGGGAAATGAGAAAAGATTATGATCTACGGATCAAAGATTTGGTTAGTATAAAATGGAGGTGGTGATGTCTAAGCTACCCCATGTAAGATTCCCCTGTTTTCTTGTCTTGTTCCAGTGATGTGGGGGAGATATATTTTTGGATGAATTTCGTAATAGTTGTTTTATAGGATACTGTCTCTGGAACTGAGGGATAAAATGGGAGAAAAAGCATAGAAAAGACAAGGTAGGGTATGTGTGGGATTGTGGATAAAATGTTAGGGTACGTAGTACTTGTAAGAAACAGGACAGCATGGGCTGAGCCACCCTACGGATAGGCCATTTCATGTACGCATTCATGTACCTCTGCTTCTCACACCTTCATGTGACCCTTATTCATAACTTGGTCCCGCTTCCTTGTCTACGTCTACCCATTCATGTTTTAAAACCTGACAGTTGATTCAATTCAAAAATTGATTGGATTAAGGGTCACTGATTCAATTGTCCGATCTATCGAGATGAACTTGTGTTATAAAAAATAATATATAAAAATATTGTAAAATGATAAAAAAGTATGCAAATATAAATACTTTTTTAAAGTTTATTAATGTAGGAATTTAAAGTATTTCAAAATTTGATAGTAAAATCCGTTATTAAAATTTTTAGGTCAAAAAATAAAAATAGAAGAATTACATATATAACAAAAATAACAAACTATTTAGCATTATAATTAATTCATAACTAAATTTATTGCCAACAAATAAATAGCATCCCCCATTCTTAAAATAATATATAAATCTTTCTATTGATTATATTTCATGTAGCAACTTAGGTAATCATAGGAGATAAAAGTCTAATTGAATTATAGGCTTAATGTGTTTGTCCATTTATTGATATATAATTGAAATCATTATTACAATATGGTTGTTGATATTTTTCTCAATTTTTTTATGAAATGTCAGGAATTCAATTTCAAATTGTACCAAATTTTAAAGTCATGAACCGACCGATTCACTTGATTCGGGACCGGATCAACATGGTCATTGATTCAACTGTTTGTTCGAACAGTTGTTAAAAAATAGAATAATTTTGAAACTAGTTCGATTTTATAGATTGAATTGAATAATTTTATGGATTGAGTGATTGTTGAACTAGGTTCTGCTGAATTTTAAAACATTAGTACCCATGCTTTTTTTTAAAAAAATATATATCATAGAGCGTATAACTTTTGTCTTGGAATGTTTAAGAAAAGGCAGTATTCATAATTGTTTGTTAAATACATACACTCCCCAAATTCAAATATAAGAGTCCTCTTATAAAATATCTTGAGTCCAAACCAGGATATTCGTAATTTTGGCAAGAGGAGGAGTCTGAGTGAAGCCCAAATGCCCAATCTTTATTTTATTACACACCAAAAAATACGACATGGTAATACAACTTTGCACTAAAAATTTGAATCCCATCAACTTTGGTCAACAAAAATTTGATGCTATGAGCCCATGATCCTTTCTTGGCCTCCCCGACAGTGGGCCTGATGCACAGCAAGACCCCGAAGCCACACCCACTCTCTCCTTAGCTTCCATGTCGTACCACAATGACGAAGACGACTGATTCCCAAACCTGTGCAGCGTCATCGTTGCTGCCTCCATCTCTCTCTCTCTCCCACCCTTAATCAGGCAGAAATGCTGCACCACTCTCTTGAAATTCGGCACGTAATTAAAGTAAAAAAAATATAAAGAATCGTCCCCAATTGTTGAAATGATGGAAATTTGTGACGATTGGCGGTCCGTCATGATGATATTTATTCGTGTTTGATCGACGGTCGAAATGATAAAACTTCCTGATTTTTCTCTCAAAGACGATCAAAACGGTGGGTGGCCAGTCCCGTAATTTTAAACGGATCAAAAGTTATGCCTGTTTGAAACTCCACCGTCAAATCACACAATCAAAGAGCTAAACCTTTGACTCAAACACTAAAAAAATGCATCCATCTTTTGTTCTATATCATTATTGTTTGTGGTGAAAATAATTATTCGATAATTTTAACGGAAATAATGTTTATGGTGAAAACAATTAGGGTAAATTACAACTACCATTCCTGAGTTTAACATAATTACTAATACCTTATTGTTTGAAAAATTATAAATACTCCTTCAAATAAAAAGTAAATGTGTAGCTCCTAGACGGTGAAATGAAAATTACTATTATGTTCTTATTGATTATTTTAAAATTTAAAAAAATATTAAAATTTTTTAGGCTGGGTAAAATAAATAATTTATAGAAAATATTAGTTCATAAAAATATTTTAAAAAATTATAAAATGTATATATAATTATATTTTATAATTCAAAATGGTATTTTATTCAGTTCACTACAAAAATTGAATAAAATCCTAACAAAATGAGATCATTTCTTGTATTCCTTAACATATTATACAGTGACTACTTACTAAAATGAGTTATCGAACTACAATTATAACATTAATTATTTACTTAATCCCATTAAAAAATAATAACGCATAACATTTATTTCATAATTAATCCGAACACAACAAGACAAATATATATTTGTAATGTGAAAATAATATATCTTTTGTAGAATATTTATTCAATAGCTTTTAACAGGCATTATACGTGCTAATTAGGATTTTATCCGATTCATTGATGGCCTTAAGATTTTGAGAAAAGAAATTATCACAAAAAGAAAAAAGGTAAAAGATATAGGGAAAAAAAAATAATTTTAGGCAGGACAAGTAAGGTCACTTTCTTGCTTGCGACCTAACAATGTAACTTTTACTTTTCAATAATGCTCCAATTATTGAAGCGTCTGATTTTATTTTCAAAATTCAATTTTCAGTTTTATATTATTTAAATTTTTATAAATTTGTTTGTTTGGTCTAATTCCATTAAAAATGACCATTATCAATGAAAATTTACATAATCCATCGAAAATATACGTTTCAAATCACATTTTTAGACCTCATCGTTGTACAGAAAAAGAGATTATGATATAAATGTTATTATGTCATGTTGACGTAAATAATATTATACCATTTTTTACACTTATAAACTTAAATTAGATCTACAGTCCAAATATATTTTCATTTTTCCCATAAAAACTAATAAAAATCAAAATTGTTGATGGGTTTAGGGTGAGAATCAAAATTGTTAAAGCTAAGAACACACCTTTGATATGTTCTCAATGCCCTTTTGGAACCCTAAAAAGGGGATGTGGTCACCTCAAAAACAATTTTCTTTTCTTTTTTTTTTTTTGTTTCGTTTTTCACATGTTAAATAATATTTCTCAATTATGATGGTGCTATAATTATGGCCGTCATGTGTCTGACACTGTACAAATTCAAAATGACAGTGTAGTATTAATACAATTAGAACCGTCAATTCATCAAACAGTTTCCACTAAATTTGAGTTTCATATGTTTATCTTCATATCTATTCATGCTACATCTCTTAATCTGTTATAATTACTAATTAGTTCATTTGCTCTTAGTATTTTGCTACTCATGTTCCAGTATGTGCTAAGGAAAAAACAAAGAATAATTACATTGTTTTTTCTTAAAATTTGGTATAAGTACACATAAATTTTGTGATCTGAAAAATTACACTTAATACCCTTAAGATATGCTTTTATCTAATAAAGAGGTCCTTCGTTTAGACAAATTTATCGATTAGTTTTCACAAAAAAAAAAAAGAATGAAAATTGATATTTATTTTCGATTGACTTATTAATTACTAACTTATTGCAAGTCAAACTAATTTGTTCTGACTAAATTAAATCCTCAAAAGCATTAACGAGTGAAGATGCATAAGGGTATTTTTGTCATAAAAAAATTTGTTTGACCTGTAATAAGTGAATTTGGGATAAATATGAACTTTCATCCAGTTTTTGTATTAATGTTAGCAAACTCGGTGAATTTCGACTAACAAATGAACTTATTTATTAGACGAAAGCAAATATTAGAGTTTTAGATATAATTTTTTAAATTATAAAAACTTTAAGGAAAGTATCAGTGTAATTATAATAAATAATATAAAGGTAATGAAACCAAAACAGAAGAACATAGTTGAAAGAAAAACATATACAACGTAGATACTACAACCATATTTCCAAACAAAAAGCAAAAATATTAGTTGAAGACAGCCAAAAATGAAGTATGAATTCATCAACCACATGTTCTCACAAATTCAATGAATTTTGATGGACAGTCGAGACTGGGTAGCTGTGGATGCTATCAGCCCATACTCCTTTCTGGGCTTCCCCAACAATGGGTCTGATGCACTCCCAAACCAGGGTGTTGCACTTAGGCCCACTTCCCATTCCCAGCTGCCACACCCTGTCACCTTTCTTAACTCTTTCCTTAGCTTCCATGTAAGAAAGCTCATACCACAATGAAGAGGACGACTGATTTCCAAACCTGTGCAGCGTCATTAGTGCTGGCTCCATCTCCCTCTCCCCCAGCCTCAATCCCTTCCCTATCTCCCGAATCACCGGCTTGCCCGATGTCGGTAGGCAGAAGTGCTGCACCACCCTCTTAAAATTCGGCACGTAAATTTCTGTTGACTTGTTCAAGTACTTCTTCTTGAAGATCGACAAAGCGTATAGTATCATTTCTGTGTACGGCAAGAATTTTGACCCCAGTACTGCAATGTTCGCCCGGAGGGTTTCTCCGGCCACCTACAAGACGGAAGATGTTTAATTTTAGTACGTACCATTTTTGGAAATGAGTCAAAGATTTGCATGGAGGCTTTTGATGAATAAATCATAAAAATAGATGAGTGCTGTGCAATCAAATGCCAAGATTATAATTAACCTGCAATAAGTCCCTCCTGAGTGTAACTCCAGTGACTCCATCAGAATCCTCCTCCCGGATGGCTGAGTAGTATCCCTTATCATCAAATGCTCTTTGGCTCCTGTGAGTGTAAAGCAGCTTATACTTGGCTGTTTTCTTCGCTTCTCTTTTGTTAGTGACAAGAATTGCTGCCGCCCCCATGCGGAAAAGGCAGTTGAGAACCATCATGGGCTGCTCTTTTCCAGGGTACCAGCCCGTCGACAGGATTTCGGTGCTGAGGATCAGCGCATTGGAGTTTTTGTGCGTTTTGAATATGTTTTGAGCCATGTCAATGGCCAGTGCACTCGCGCTGCACCCCATTCCACTGATTGTGAAGCTCCTGATATCTTCTCTCATGGAGTATTTGTTGACTATAATGGAAGAAAGCGAGGGGGCAGGGCAGAAGCCGCTGCAGTTAACGATGAGGATGTCGATTTCTTGTGGCGAAGTGTTGGTTTTGGATAAAAGGTCTTCAACTACAGGGAAGAGGACCATGTGGGCTTCTTTGAGGGCTTCTTGGTGGCCTGATTTTGGTGGGATGTAGTGTATGGCTGGTGGGATATAGGTCTGCTCGCCTTGGCCTGAATGTTTGAGGACTTTAGCCATGAAGGCTACGCTTTCTTCGTCAAGAAAATCAAGCATCCGGGCATGTTCGATGTAGGTCGAAAATGGTACCCTGCAGAAGTTTGGAGGTTTAAAGCATGAAAAATCGACCAAGTATACGGTTGATGGGGTGGAAACGTAGCGTTTCGCAACGACGAAAAGAAGGAAACATGATGCAGCAAGAAAATGGTAGATGGGATCTCTTTTCTGGATGATGAATAAAGATTGTAAAAAGAAGAAGATGACAAGAAGTGATAAGTTGATGAGTTGAGTGAACAAAGAGACCATTTGGGCTAGTAGAAGCTTGTCTGAAATGGCTGTGTTGCTGTTTCGGGACATCGTGTTTGAAGGCAATAATGCTGTTGAGTTTTTCTCTAGTTGTTTCTTGTTGTATCGATGCAATTGATAAATGTGTGTGGTGTTCATGAATTTATATACATAATTGATAATAAAGTAGAAAATGAAATAGTATTTTCGACTCAAATATTTCTAAGTGACTGGTGGGGATTTAGCAGTTGGGAGGGTTTTAAGTTTTTAACTCCATCAAGCTGTAGTGGATGTTCTTGAAATGTCAATAACAACAAGTTGAAGAGCTGACCACATGTCCCCCAAGTCAATATCATATCCACGTATGGAAGATTGCGTGCAGTGGTTTGGAGTCTGTAGAGTCAACTTTGGATTTCTTGATTGGTACAGTATTATTAATTGCTGGCAGGGGAGATGAGTTAATGCTCATGTGGAATTATAATATTTATGTGATTCATCTCTAATTTTAAAAATTTCCAAAAGCTACTTTTAACATTGTATATGTAGTTCTAAATTTATGTATTTTATGTTTTGGTGGTATCGACTCGAGCTCGATTTAATATAAGATGTGATAAATACTTGGATTTGTTAACTTTTTTATTATAATCGCACTGAATCGTATAATTCAATAAAGTTGGACCATCTCAGCCTAATTACATTTTTTATTAGCTTTGCTAGTATATCGAAATCTACCTTCATATAAGCTTATTGATTTAAGCAGTGGAGGACTATGATCTGAATTTTTCTAGTATGGCTTGCACTAGAAAAAAAGAAATAATTATTGACTGCAATTTTAACAGGTATGGATTAAAAACCATGAAACCATGGAAAATAATTTTTATTAATAATGGTTAAATAAAATCAATACAAAAATATAGATTTTTTATCAAGAAAAAATTATTTTCCATGACTACGAACCCATAGTAAAAATATTTGTCATAACTTTTAGCCATAACAAATGTTTTAACTGCCCTCGCAGATACTACGGCCAACAATAATTGGATGATCGTGGTCAATAGCTATTAGATACAACTAATTTATTTTAACTATGATAATTAGCGACGATTGAAAGTGCCTTTTTTGTAGTATTGTTAGTATATGTGAATTCAGAATATCCCCAAAATTGAAGTAAAAGGACACTAAATATGTGACTTAAATTCGAACTTTGAATCAATTGGAATCAATCTTCCGTTGATATTCTTCTTAGGACAAGTTCTTGATGCAACGACCTTCAAAATTATGGATTAAATGTAATTTTCGTTCTATATCTTTTATATTTTTTAGTATCTTAGTCATTTATTTTTGAGATAATTACACTCCCCTTTCTCGATGTTTTGTATAATTATACGCAGGTTTCTTGTAATTTAAAAAATTACATTTAACACTCTTAAAGTTTGTTTTTGGTTGTCTAACAAATAGGTTCATCAATTAGTCAAAATTCGTCGAATTTGTTGATATTAAAAAAAGCATTATAAGAAAATATATATTAATCCACGATTGACTTATTACTTACTTATTGTAGGTCAAATAAATCTTTTCATGCACAAATTATCTTTGTACAACTTTACACGTTAATACATATGAAGGATATATTTTTACCGTTATATGGATAGTTTAATACGAAAAAAATTATTTGACTTGTAACAAGTCAGTCATCCGTCAATGGAGGGTAAATATCAATTCTCATTCAATTTTTTTTGTTAATATTAGTAAATTCGATAAATTTTGATTACGGGGAGATTTATTTGTGATATGGAAGCAAACTTCAGAGGTGTTAGATGTAATTTTTCAAACTACAGAGGGTCTATGTGTAATTACATCAAACTTTAGGAGAGAGGAGTGTAATTATCCCTTTATCTTTTTTTTTTTTATGATAACAAATAGGTCCTATAACTTTTTAATTTTTCGAGATTATTGCCCTTCAGTCCGTAGGAGCTTGCAAATATTGTAAAAAAAAAACATGTACCAACACCTGTTTTTTCTAGTTTGGGACTTCTGTTCCCATTGATGATCAATTTAATGGACCAAGATCGAGAAAAGTTAAAAATTATAAGACCTATTTGCTACTCTATAAAGATAAAAGACTAAAACGCCAAAACGTAAAAGATACAAAACAAAAAAAATTCTTCCATGCAGGCCGAAATTGTTCAATTGAACAAATGACCCAAACTGAAAAAGCACGTCCTGAGTACATGCTTTTTTTCCGGCTACATCAGCAAACTCCGACAATAGAAGAATCAAAATTGTAAAAAAAATAAAAGAATTACAAGACTTATTTGCTCTTCCAAAAAGATAAAAAAAAGTTAAGACATTAAAATGCAAAACAAAAAATTGTATTTAATTCCACAAACAAGAGGACTTTCCTGTTTGGGAAAATACATATAAGAATAATTACATTTACACCTCCTAATTTATGATCTATATATATTAAATGGACGTATATATAATTATCTAAAAAATAAAAATAATTCATATAAATAAATCATAAGTCAACTAGTATAAATGTAATTATCCCTGTATTAAGCATAGTACATGCATTGCTCATCTTACCATGCAAGTTAAATTAATCGATGCTTAAATAAAATAAAAATGATTTATGCTCAAAATCATGTAAATCATATGATGTGATTGATTCAAACACATCATTATTGTAAATACCCAAAAGATGAAGGAGCTAGATAAGCAATTAATAGGGCATTGTCAACTTTGATATTTGAATGACCATTTTTATTTATAGGTTCTTGACTGAAGGAAATTCGTGTGGACCCCATGAATACAACGACTCCTCTGTGACATATATGTTCAAATGGATATCACTTATCACCTTACACGATGGCTATCAAGTTGCTACTACACATGATGTCCAGTACACGTACCCACACAGGATTAAATGATGTCCTAATTAATACATGTAGTATGTATATATATAGTGGTTATAAATACAAGCAAGTGGGTTTGAAATAATGGTTCCGAGGCATCGTGAAAGACCAAACCCCTCAGTGCCCATATTAGATATCTTTTTTCCATCACCTTAGTAGTTTCTACTTAATGCTCATGGATCGTCGTTCAGTGGTAAGATTGAAATTTCACAATCAATTCAATTTTTATGAATATTAATATATTTTTGTCTACTAAATTTTATGAGAGTACGGTGATAATGCTATGCCAAATTTTGACGGTGTCTTGTCAAGTACCAAGCATTTAAGGGGGAATTTTATTTTTGAATAGAACCAATCATACAGTAAAACTAATATACTTATCGTGTGATTGGTTATTCTTTTTAAAATGTACATTGATTACACACAAATGTATTATACTTATTATACAATTTGGTTCTAATATGCCAAGACTCGATATCGTCTATAATTTTCGGTTGAACGGGATTCTTTTTTTTTTTTTTCCTTTTATAGTTGAATGGGAAATTTGGGCAAATTGATTTTAATAAATTAGGAGAAATTCTAATTGAAGTCAATTTTAATCGAACTTGAACGAATTATATATATTCAGTGTGTGACTGTATAATTTGGAAAATATGACTCATTACACAATAAGTGTATCATATTTATTTTATAATTGATTTGATTGAACCAAACTAAATTTGAGTAAGTCAAGTTATGTTCCCTGTAGCTCTGACGCTCATTTACTGCACTTTGTTTCGGTTAGGTAAGCAAATGGCAAGAAAATTTAAGAAACGCGTACAAGATAAATAAACTTTTAAATTTTGTCTTTCATTTTTCTTTTATTTTATTTTTATCAATTAAATTCATAAATTGAAGTCTCCGAATTTTCAGAAAAAAGCGAACACACCCAAGTTGGGATGATTGTCTAGTTTTATAATAATCTTTCATTCTATTGTATTTTATTGAGTTAAATTTTAATATTTATAATATAATATTATTTTTATAAAAAATAAAAATAAAAAAAAAGTTAGAGTTAAAAAAAATAAAGCGACACGCGATACACGCAAACATATATAATTATGAGTTTATAAAAATATGAAAGTTTGTGAGGAAAAAAAATGTGAAAAAATAAGGTGACAAAGAAATATGGAGTAGTAAGTGGGAGAAAATTATAAAATTATTAAAAAAATTAAAATTATTTTTATTAATAAGATAAAATTTGAAAGATAAATAGTACGGATAATCATATCGTTGGACACACAGAGGCACAAAGTTGACGGCGCATCAGAAAAGGCAGCAAATTGGGTCACTCGACACTAACGTCAAAGCCCATCTGTTGCCAGCCAATGGGCCCAAGTCTCGGCCCAAAGACTTTCGGTAGTCTGTACAAACTTTTTTATTTTAAATTTTTTTTGATGATTTACAGAAAAATTTAAAATTCACAACATAATAAAAAATATTGCCCAAAAATATTATTTTTTAAAGTGCACAGAGAAAAAGACTAATATACCAAATACCATTATTTCCAAATTCAAATATACACACAATTTGCAGAGTGTATCTATTTATCTCTCTATTTACACAAAATAAAATAAGACTGCTAAAAATAAATTTAAACAATATGGATATTATTTTTAAACGTTTTCCCCCCACTAAATACTAAGAAATGATTCCACCAGATCTTACCATCGCTCCCTAAATGGAATTTGCTTGTGCCCGGTATTGGTACACTCAATCTACTGTATTTTCAGTCACACTACGAACAAAAAAATATTAAGATTTGTATATATTATAAATAGTTAAAATTTTGAAAAAAAATAATATTATCTATCACGTCATGAATATAAAAATTTGGATTTTGACTATGATCAATGGATATTTTTTATAATTTTAATATGAGAAAAACTTTGACGTTACTTATAGAAAAAAAATTGATTAATTTAGTATTTTTTATTTTTAAAAATAATAATTAATTATAAAAAAATATATTTTTCTAGTACGACAGCCAACACTTGTCCCGTACAAACTTTTGGGCCAATCAGAAAAAAAACCCTTTGTCCATAAATAGCCCAAATAAAACACACAAAGTGTTAAGGCCACCCCGTGACTCATTACACCCTACATTCTGCAACATACACTATAGGAACCTTACACTTGTAACTTATGATATAATCAAACAAAAACTCCAATCACATACCCCCACACCCAATCCCCTCCTTCCATTCGCTACACAAAGAATCTTCCCCCCACATTTCTTGTTTTGATCCCTTTGCACCCTTAAATATCCCAATCAACTTTGTTAGTGCAATTATGGCTCAACCCCACTACTCTTTTCACATTCCCACATTGCTTGTGCTATTCTTCTTCCAACTACCCTTCTCATGGAGTGCTCAAGTTCAAGTAGTCACCCCTCCCTTGCCCATTCTTCCCCTACCATCATACTCCCAATTGAAATGGCAACAAAGGGAGATCATAATGTTCCTCCATTTTGGTGTGAATACTTTTACGGACTCTGAATGGGGTACTGGCAGGGAAAATCCGTCTATTTTTTACCCGACGGGCCTTGATACTGCTCAATGGGCTGATGCTGCTGCTGGAGCTGGTGTGTCGTTGATGATCCTCACTGCCAAGCATCATGATGGGTTCTGCCTGTGGCCATCAAAATACACCGATCACTCTGTGGCTCGGAGTCCTTGGAAGAAAGGACACGGTGATGTGGTTCAGGAGTTTATTGATGCAGTGAGGGCCCGAGGGCTCGATGCAGGCTTATACCTTTCACCGTGGGATCGTCATGATCCTAGATATGGTCATGTTAAGTTGTACAATGAGTACTATTTGGCTCAATTGCAAGAACTTCTTACTAGGTAAGCTCATTACTAGATTTGATCAAGGTCACGAAAATATTAAAAGATCTCCTTTACTTTAGCTTTTAAAAAATTGAAATTTATTTAGTAATTTGTCCGAATTTTCCATCCTATTAATTTTCAAATAAAATGCAATGAAATGAGGATTGTAGAATCTGAAATTAATCCAAAATTATATATTTTTAACATTTTATTACGATGTTCACCCACATTAGTTCTATATTTGCTTAGATGTGACAGTTGCACAATGTACTACTACCACTGCAAAAGAATCATTCTTTTTTTCATTTTTTAATGAAATTAAATAAAATTATTAAATTACAGATATTTGAATAATATTTGGTTGCAGATATGGAGATGTTAGAGAGGTATGGTTCGATGGAGCAAAGGGTCCAAACGCACCAAACATGACCTATTACTTCAACGACTGGTTTTCAATGGTGAAGGAATTGCAGAGTGCTATTAATATATTCTCGGACGCCGGACCGGATGTCCGGTGGGTCGGAAACGAGAAGGGATACGCCGGGACCACGTGTTGGTCCACCATCAATGCCACGTCTCTATCAATTGGCAACGGCAGTATCATTGAGTAAGTAGCATAGTCTTCGTACCCTATTATGCAATCATATACTTCAATAATTATTCGAATAATTAAAAAGAATATGTAATCATTCTAATAACTAATAAAAGAGAGAGAGAGAGAGAGGGAAAAAGTAAGTTTAGGCAGGACAAGTAAGGTCACTTTCTTGGTTGGCGCATTCACAATGTAACTTTCAGTTGTGAGTAATGGTGCAGTTATCTCAACAGTGGTGACCCAAAAGGGACCAATTGGGTACCGGCAGAATGCGATGTTTCCATCAGGAAAGGCTGGTTTTGGCACAAATCACAAGCACCAAAGAAGCTGACTCAACTACTAGAGATTTACTACAAATCCGTGGGCCGAAACTGTGTGTTACTCCTCAACGTGCCGCCCAACTCCACCGGTTTGGTATCCGAATCCGATGTCCAAAGGTTGAAACAATTCAGAGGAGCAATCGACACCATTTTCTCCACAAATTTGGCAGAAAAATGTTGGGTTGAAGCGAGTAGCCAACGAGGGGGTGAGAACGGAGGAGGCTTCGGGCCTAAAAACGTGCTGGACGACGACCACTTGTGGACGTACTGGGCTCCAAGTGAGGATGAGAAAGAAAATTACTGGATTGAATTCAGAACGAGGACTAAAAGAATTACGTTCAACGTGGTGAGGATCCAAGAAGCGATCGGATTAGGACAGAGAATTAAGAAACACGAAATTTACGTAGACGGGGTTAGGGTTGCAAAGGGAACCACAATAGGGTATAAGAGGCTTCATAGGTTGGAAATGGGAATAGTTGATGGGTTTAGTGTGAGAATAAAAATTGTCAAGTCAAAGGGCATACCTTTGATATCTTCTGTCGGCCTCCATTTTGATCCCTTTTGGAATCCTAATTAAATTAGATTGCCATTTTTCTGCATCTTTGTAGGGCTCATGCTCTTCTCATTAGGCTGTTTTCAATCATGTGAATTAAAGTCATTATGCCAAGAGTGTGAGCTACAACTTGGTAAACACTTGTATTTATTTATTTATCTTTTCTGTCTAAATGGTGAAAATATTGACTTTTGGTGTCGAATAATAAATATTTTGTTTAATAATAGCTGACATATGTAGTGTATCACTGTAATTATGTAATTAAGATATGCATCACAACTTGTACACGTACCAAAGGTTGATATAATGAAACCGAACATTTACCATTCTTAGCGTAGCTAAGTAGCAACGCTCACGGAAAAAGTAGACATAGTGTTTGTGCATTGTGTTCAGTGGCTGGTCCTGAAACTAGGACGAAGATGGAGGCCTCCATCGATCTGCAGTGTTAGCATGGTTCGGTAATGTACCGGCCGGTTTTCATCAGCCAATGTGAATGAGAAGGCACTCAGCAGCACAGATGCAAAAACTTTCATCTGCCTGTAAGCAAACTCTTTTCCTAGACAGATTCTTGGCCCTGCCTGCATTGTCGGGCAAACGGCTTCTTTTCAGTCTTGATATTTTTCATAAGACAACTTAGGGATGAGTGAAAGGAGAATTTTACCTGAAAGGCTGTGAATTTAAAGGAGCTTTCTTGCTGAAACACTCCGTTTTCGTTGAGCCAACGGTCAGGCCGGAACTCCTCTGCATCTTCACCCCATAATGATTTCATCCTGCCCATTGAGTACGGCACATATGCCACCAAATTCCCTTTCTTCACACTGAATCCATCTGGGAATGTGTCATCAGCAAAACACACTTTTCCGTCCTGGAACATAGGAGACAACACACACAAACATCAACTTATGCTACAAGAGTGTGCTTGTTATGTACGCTTGCTGAAATTTCAAGTCATTGATATGTTATTACCGATGGAACTGCCGGATACAGTCTGAGAGTTTCGCTCAGAGCGGCATGGAGATACTGCATTTTGTCCAGTGCTTCCTCAGTAATACTCTCTACTATCTCATCGACACTCGAGTATTCTCCAAGCTTTGCTGCCTCCCGCACTTCTGTGACAATCTTTTCTTGTATGTGAGGGTGTTTGCACATCATGTAGAAAAACCAGGAAAGTGTGCTGGCTGTTGTGTCTTTCCCGGCAATTATAAAACTTAGTATTATGTCCTTCAAGTACTTGGGATCTGTCTCATTCATTTCAAGAAACCTCGAAAGAATGTCTCCTTTATTCACCTATCATCCACACATACTTGAGTACACCTTTGTTCTTGTCATATCCCACACACACACACACAAAGTTTAGTTTGATAAACTCACTGTTAGATTTTCATTCGGTTTGCTTATCTGTTCAATCTTGCTTTGAATGACCTTGTAAACAAATCCATCCACGATCTTCATGCATTTCTTCAATGTGGCCTCTGATCCAATATTAAGGAACTTCTTGATAGGCCAGGTCATATCGACATATCTGAAACAGGTCATTTCACTTGCTTCATCGAAAGCCTTGGAAAATTGGGAGCCCTCATTTGTTCCGCGCATGCTGTCCAGATCAACACCGAGAACAACCTTGAAAACTGAATCCAATGCAGATTTCATGAACAAATCCTGCAAAATGGAGAAACAGAACTTTAAAGTCCAAGAGTGATTGTTTTCTTCTGATTTTTCCTTTTCTAGAACTCAAAAGCTTACTTACTTGAATTTCTATTGCCTGATCTGAGGTCACAGCTGCTGACACTATACGAGCAAGCTTAGCTGCATTAGTCTTGAAGACACCATTGCTAAATTCCCTGAGATTTCTGGTGGAGAATTCGTAACTGGACATCTTTCTTTGATGTCTCCACCTTTCACCATCGACTGTAAAGATCCCGTCCCCCAAAAGACCTTCCAAGATGTCGTGGTGGAACGACCCCTGCAAAGCTCAATTTTCAGATACATTAGAAGTTGAAAGAGTCGAGATACGTCCATTTTCAACCAACACAATCCCAAGATTTATTAGTAAGACCAGTTCATGATGCTTTGTGCCTTTCCAGTTGAAAACTTATCATCATATTAACATGTTCAAATGAAACATCAAGCTCATGTTACTACTGTCTCAGCTTCAAATCATGTCAAAAGTAATACCCAAATGTTTTAATCCACACCACAAGTTATCAATCGAACATAGTTCTCCTAAAATGTCTTAATATTGAAGCTACACTTCATATCTCCAACTTATTATTAAGTCCTCTACAATCTACGCTAACATAGTTCGGGCCCAGAACCTAAATACAAAACTATATATGTACTGCTCTAAATTCTAGGAGGATTCATATAACCAAGAGTGATGTAGGGTGCATCTTATGAAGTCTTGCACAATATATCTATGATCTTCAGACAAATTCTGGATTTTGTTTTGTTTATTAGGGTAAATTTCATATTACCCCTGATATATTCAAAAGGTTCAAATAAATCCCGTAAAGAAAAAACCGTATAACCCCTGTACTTTTAAAAAATGTGCACAACAGACAAGATTTCCATAAGCTACAAATCATGTCTTTTTCCAGGTAGTAATCAAGAATCGCATAAAATCGTACCTTTCCGTAGTTCGCGAAATTCGTCTTGAGGAAGTACTCAACATTTGCAGGATCGGAAGTGTAAATTTCAACGTTGTCAAGATAGAGAATTCTGAAAGTGGAGTTCTTGCGGGTGAGATTAGTCAGATAATCATAAATCTGTCCGAAATTAAACAGCAGATGAAATATAGTGCCCCTGACAGGATGGTATTTTCTCTTCTCCTTCTTGGCTGACAATCCTATCACCATCCGGACCACAAAAACTGCAAGAATTGCAACTGCAACTGAGAGTAACATGGGATTACCCAAAACATCCATCACCAACCCAATCTTCACGGCTATCTCAAGAAAATATTTCTAAGTAGTTGATTTCTTGGAGAGGGACTAAGACAACACTTTGTGTGTGTGTGTGTGTGTGTGTAAAGAATCTAGCAGGTGTTGACTCGAAAGACCCATTCCTTTTTTCTTCTACTGCTAAAGCAGATGGAAAATGATATAAAAGGACTGGTGTGGAGGAGTGGCCGTGAAAGTGCTAAAGACCAAGAATGAAACCATCAGCTCCCAAACTTGTATAGGCGCCAAGCTGCTTCGGTATATTTTGATTGCCGTCTCACTTACAACGTGGCTTCGAATCCTTTGCTTGACGATGCTAAATGTACGTCTTTATCTCTATTGATTATTCATATAACTAAATATTAATTTTTTGAAACAATAAGTTAACTGTTTCAAATTCTTACCAAAGCATTCCATAACGTGAAACATATATCCTAACTTGATCTGTTAATTCTCATATATATAGGTAAATTCTAGTATGCTATGATAACAAACGAGATATATATAAGAATTCTGACCGACACAAACAATACATATATCAATCTCCACTAACAAATTTGTAGGGTCTCATGCCTGCCTTTCTATTTTCATAAGGAAAAAAATGCTAGCTTATATTTATGTATTGCAAATTGTTGTAAAATTAAACTTAGTTTACAATGATAAAATCAGGTAATATTTTGATAATAGATGTTAATAATACTTAAGTCCGTGGCAGCCCAATTTTTCCAATTGTTGCTGTCACGCCAATTTTGACCAAATGAAGTCTTCTCTTTTGTAATAATAATTAAAAGGAGGGAAAAAGGGAAAAAAGAAAAAGGGATGAGTGGAAAACATAGAAACAAAATGATGGGCTTTGCAACTTGCAAGTGGAATCCAGTTTTTTCGAGTAAAAAATATGGGCATTACTAGAAATTTTAACCCAAATTCAACTTAATTAAGTTTGATTAATTATAACATTAGCCATCCTTTTTAAATTATACATTAAATATATAATAAATATAATTTACTAATCAAGCTAAAATCTTCACCAATCCCACTTGTGGTCTACCTTTTCACATAAAATATCACATGAACCATTTGTCTTTTTACTATCTTTCAATTTCATGAGTTTGCTCCAATTAACATCAATTATAAGATAAGTATAATATATCCACGAATTCAAAACAAAATAAAATTGATCAATCACAATGTGAATATAATTAATTCAATTCTATTGGTCCAAACCTGATAGAATGTTTTACACACGAACTAAGCATATGTGGAAATTATTCATCTATTGCGGCTAATAAATCCACTCAAAAGATAAAAAAAAAAAGGGCTATTATCCTTGAACTAGTAAGTACACCAAACATCTGCATAGTTGCGTACACTTGCACCATAATCACACTGTAAATTATATTTTGTAATCTGAATTATACTTATTTTTATACTTTATTTTTTAATTTTTTTTATATTAAATTACCATCTTAACTTATTAAAATTTGTACTTTATAGACCATTTTCGGCCGAAAGAATATTACATACCTTGTACATGTGATATTTAAGAGCAATGTAGGTGCCGTTTTTCAGACATGTGCATTGTATTTGATGTATTTTCAACAAAACAATCGACCGGAAAACATTTATATATGACAAGCTGTAAATTTCGTAAAGTTGAGATAGTAAGTTGACAAAAAAAAAAATATAAAAACGAGCATAGTTCGAGCGGGAAAGTGTAATTTACCGAAATCAAAACCATCCCATGAAAATATACATTTTTATTTCAGATTTTTATGCCTGTTTGGGGGATTGGAGTGGAAAAGTATCAAACAAACAATTATTCATTTGTAGGTTGGAAAATTGAGGTTTACCATAGCAAAAACACTACAGAAAACCTTCCACTCCTCGTCCCGCCTGTACTTCTCTGTACATGTCAAGGGCCTCTTGCATGACTTTAGCCTGAGCGAGTACTTGGGCTCTCTTCTTACCTGAAGGATGAGTTGCAAGATAATCTTGCAGTGCCGAATCACCAACGACTCTGCCTAGCTTCTCGTATACCTGTGGAGCAAATCGTGGATCGTAGCCGGCAGAGGCGACCAGCAGCAGTCCAATGTAGTCTGCTTCCATCTCCATCCTGGAAAGTTGGAAAAAGAAATTGAAATGAAGTTGGATTGTCGCATTCAGGGATGAAAATTTCGGAACATATTATTCCTCTAATCACTTCTGCCATTTGTGGGCTGATGCAGATTGGCTTTGAAGTTGTGAAGTTACAGATAACAGGTAAAGGTAAAATTCAAACTAAAACATGAGCTTCTGCAAGATTCATAAGACCGAGTGTGCACTGTTAACGTCTAATAAGAGGTGATGTTGGGACGATTCTGACAAAAAACTTGCCAGTCTTTCGGCTGTTGAGGCACCCTGTTGCCTTACCGGACAAATTCAATTTGTGCTTTACTCAAAGAGAAGAGAACAAAATGAGGGGAGATAAAGAGGAAAAGGCACGCAAACAGCACAACAACATTTCGCCATCTTCACCTCTCATATTTAGTAGGGCTCTACATTTTCCAAACCGAAGAAAAGTCGTGTCAGGATTCATCAGATCAACATTCTATATCGTTCAGAGTGATGGAAAAAAGACTTAAGTCGGAATAGATGGAATAAGAAGTGAAGTAAAATGAGGGCAAACACCAGATGGATATTTTGTTGTCCACATCCAATTCACTTACAGATACTAATTAGAAGCAGAGTGAAAATTCTATACTTCCATGACTAAAAGGAAATACACAACATAAATCAAAAGATGAACAACATAATCATCCACACCAATGAAAGATAGCTTGACACTACCTAAGCAGCACAAATATGACAGAACAGAATTTGTCCATAAAGAAGAATATACAACATAATATACCTTCGAGAAAAAGGAAGCCGCAGGAAGAGATGAGACATTGTGTTGACGATATCAGGCATAAAAAACTGGTAAAGAATCAACTGTAAGATTGTCAACCACAGGTTTTTCGAAATTTGTTCTGCAGAGTGTCTTGCCACAGCATGACCAACCTATCAAAGGGACGGGCGCAATGCAAATTTAATCTTCCATATAATCAATAACACATATCCAAGAATCATATGCCACAAACCTATGAAACTAGCAGGTGCATAAATTATCAACACACCTCATGCCCAATAATTGTTGCAATCTCGGCATCCGCTTTGAAATGATCAAGCAATCCAGTGAAAACAACAATCTTACCACCAGGCAAACAGAAGGCATTAATCACAGGCTCATTAACCACAACGACCTCCCACTTCAAACCCTCCAAATGCTCAGTCTGGGATGCCCTCCCCAGTTCTTGGCCCTTTTTCCTACTCTCTTGAACCCACTGATCATCAAGAATCTCTCCCTCCTTATGCCACTTATCCTCACTCTGCCATTTCTCATCCTCAGAAACTCTATCACTCAATGCCCTCATTGTCTCATGTGCATCAGCCTCATGAGGAAAACCAGCACTTTCAGGAGAGTACCTGATATCATTCCACACCTGCTCATTTCTTAACCCTTTCTGCAGAGCATCAATTATGTCCTGTGCTATACTCTGAACCCTAATGCTATCTGGATGAAGTGGGGGCAATATTTTCCCTTTGAACTGCGCTTTAATCTGCTTAAACTGAGACTCTCCAAGTTCTTTTTCGTAGTTCCTGGACAAAAGAACAAAATGGGATCTCTTTGTATAAGGTACAGTCTCCAGATTCCCGAAGTATACAGTGATTACAACCCCAGACCCCACCAAAACTACAACAAGAACATTTTTTGGGTCCTGAAACCACCGCCTGTATCCCCTGGGCTTGAAGTGGTAAACTCGCTGTCTGTCGACATAGTAAAACCTCTTCGCCCCATCAAGAAAAGGGCTCTTCCGTTGAATTTGCTTGAGACCATTATCCAAAGAAGAGTTCTTGAAGATCTGTTGTGAAATTTCAGAAACTCTTGGCCGGCTAAAATTGGGTTGTAGAGGACGCCTGCAAAAATTGGTTCTTGAAATAGATTCCTGAATGGGGTTTCTGGGCAC
>NC_026148.1:10652736-10658943 GCF_000512975.1 Sesamum indicum | reverse complement strand
AGAGCGTAGCGTCAAAAATCAATCTTGGTGATCTTCTGTACCACCCCATGATGTTGATAAATTGCAGGTGATGTTATTCTGATATAACAAAAACTAGAATTCATTCGGCATACAACTTTCTTGGGGTTGTCAATAAGAAAGAGAAAACAACAGAATAAGAGAGAGAGTGAAGCGGTTGAGGAAAAAAGTTGAAGAACGTGACTGAAACAGGATTGAGAAAGAAAACCAGGTCAGCTCCAAGGAAAGAAGAAGCTTGGAATCGGTGGGGGTGGTCTTAACAGACGTGGCCGAAACTACTGTTGACATGTAATAATCCAGCTTTTATTAGGCTTGACAAACAAGAAAAACCCCTTTGCGTATTTTCTTTTTCTTTTCATTTCTTTTTTTTTTTCCCAATAATTACTCTCCTCTCTCCTCAAATTTGGCATAACTATATATAAATCTCTTATAATTTAAAAAAATATATTTAACACTCTAAAGTTTATTTTCATTTAACAAATAAGTTCTTTGAAAAATCAAAACTCATTGAATTTACTTATGTTAAAAAAAAATTGAATAAAAATTGATTTACATTTATACATCTTCACACATTAATATATATAATGAGAATTTTCACTATTATAAGAGTAGTTTAGTAAAATATAAAAAGTTATTTAACCTCAATAAGTCAATCGAGAGTAAATATCAAATTTTATTCATTTTTTTTGTTAATATCAATAAATCCAGTGAACTTTAATTAATAGAGATACAAATTTGTAAGAGGGATGCAAACCTCGGGGATTATGTATAATTACACCAAATCTCATAGAGGAGAGTGTAATTATCCCTATTGCTTAATTTAAAGAGTTAATTACACTTAAATCTCCTTTAAAAATTCAAAATTACATTTTTCTTCAAAAAAATTTAAAATTACACTTACACAACTTTAAAAAATTCTCCATTTACACGTGACTTTTTCCATTTGGTTCAAGGTGCACAGTGGCCAAGTTGGCCCAAGAGCAGCCTGGCCCACTACTGTTTGTTAGCGATCCTGAGCGCCTATCCCAATTGGGTCCATTTTAAATCTAGACCCTCATCAGACTCAAATATTTTTATTTGATTTTTTTTTATGATATTAATGTCTTATTATAAATAATTACTTAAATTTATAATTATTCTAAATAATAAATTAAATCATATAAAAATTTATATATAGAAAAATAACAATTAAGAATATATAATAAAATTAAATAATAATTTAACAATAAGTTTATAATAATAAACTTAGAAGATAACAAATTAAAAAAGAATTTAAAATAAATTTTGAAAATAAAAAAAACAAAGAGTAATGATGGATTAAAGTATTATAATTTTAGAAGTAGAATAATAAAGATAAAAGTTAAGTTTCAAAAGTATGAAAAAATATTAAAATAATATATTTAGAAGAATAAAATAAAAATTATATGTAATATATTATTTATAAAAAAAGAAAAAGCCCGACAAGCCTGACCCAGACTCAATTCAGGATCAGGTGGTTCTAGGCCATTGGGTTGGGATGGTCCCAAGTATTGATTCTTGAGACTGCCCAGTCCCAAGCGAGACTCAACCATTCATTTTTTTATTAGTTCAATCATGTCTTCAAATGGGTTAGCAGTTAGTCTAGTCCGGCTCGTTGTGTATTTTGAATTAGGATTTGAAAGAAAAATATTGTTGTTAGCAAAAAATATTACATAAATTTTTAATTTTATCCCTTATTTTGTACTTAATAAGAGATAAATATAATATATATGAATATTTGATTAAAATTAACATCATTATATCTTTTTTGTATAAAATTATTAAATGAGAATGTTAAATAAGAAATAAAATTATTTTTTTAATCTTTTTACTAAAATCAATATTTTTTGTCCAAATCTCAACAAAAGAGGATCAAATGTAAACAACAAATTTTCAAAAGAGATATAAATATAATTATGAAACTTCTATAAAATAAAATATATAATTTCGTATTTTCGAATGGACCCAACATGAACTTCTTTTCTAGGTTTCGTCAGGAAAGTGTTGCATATCAGCACAAATCACAAACCAGGAATGCACCAAGGCAGAGACTATTGTTCATTTGATTACACTAACAGATATATATAACATCAACAAGAAAAATAAAGCACTTCTGTCATAATCGTCAAGATTTATATGCCCTGGGCATGCTATTGTTGTCTGTCAATCGGTTGAAGGTTCTGATAAACTATTACAGAATGCTTCACCAGTTGTGGTTGTTATTTCCACAACCTCTTCCACCACCTCGACCTCTTGAGAATCTATCGTTTCGCCTATCAGAAAATCCTCCTCTTCCGCCTCTGCCACCGGAGAACCTACCATCTTTCCTATCTGAGAAGCTGCCACGTCCACCACCTCCACCTCTTCCACCAGAGAAGCCACCTCTTCCGCTAGAGAATCCGCCCTGTCCACCACTTCCAAATCTCCCCCCTCTTGCTTGGTCTCTTTCTCGCAAACGTGGCAATGATTTCACTTCCTCTAGCTTTATACCAGCAGCATTTTTCTTACCTGCAACCCCATGATGCAACTAAGTTATAACACAAGTCAACAAAGAGTATTCCAAAATTGTTTTGGAATTAATATGGGAAACAGATCAAAAAGATAGTTGATAGTGCTACAGCATGTCTAAAATTGAGTAGCAGGTACACGAGGCAACATTGCAAGAATTATGCAGGGTGAATTCACCATCAAGTTTCCCCATTAATAAATTGCAGAAAATTAAATAAAAACTAACAAGCAAGGAAGTTGTCCAAATCTGCAGCAGCCACATCAAACACTGCACCCTTCCCATCCGCAGTCAAAGCAAGACCCTTAATTGATTCCACGTTCTCTTCAGGCAAAAATCTCCGTAGAACCCCGTAAGCAAAGCTGAAATGTTTATGGTATTAAGGTTAACTAAGGAAAGGAAGAAAACAATTCGTGCTGACCTAATGGAAATTAAATGGACAAGCTCAACCAACTTGTCCAACCATATAATTATATACCTCCCGTAATAAATAGAGTGTTCATACAGTCCGGTATTACAGGCAGGATTACTGCCCACATCAAAATTATGCTTTGTCCACGGAAAAGGGCACAATTCTGTCTTAACCAAGATAGAAAATAATTATTTATTCATCTTTCAATAGTTTATTAGTATCATTTTAGGAATCATTTGTGCTAGGTGGGTGTGTTAATATAAAGAGAGATGAAAAATGGGGATGGCTGTTGATGTATGTGGAGATGAAATTTTCAAAAGATGAACGGGAGTAGTTTGAGTTAGTATTTAAAATATGGGTGTAGAAATGAATCATATCCAAATTCTGATTATTCAAATTTCGATTTCCTCTGCGACAATAAAATCAAACAAAGCCTATTATTTTTAAAATTTTGTTTTTCCCTTCCATATCCCCAACACAAGTAGTTAAAACAGCTATTGGAGAATCGAGCAGGTTCATGTATCATATTTCAGCAGATTCGTTATCTATGCAATTTCAAATTCTCAAGAAAAAGAGGGAAAATAATATGATGAAATAAAATTAGCTTCAAGCACTCACGATAGTGTGTAAATGGGCCGTCCACACTGGAGGAGGACAGTAACATAGTTCTCCATTGAAGTGAGAAGTGACCGACTCTTGATCTCAGTATAACCCTGCATAACAGGAGACCTTGTATGAACTATGAAACTAACTTGTGCTTTCAACCAAAACAGACATGAAAAGTAAAGACTTACAGCAGCCTTGGCCAGTGCCTTCGCCAGTAGCTCCGTTGGGGATAGAACAGATGAGTTCAGTAGCTCTTCAGCAGCAGCCTTAAATACCGGTATGACACTACAAATGTTTAAGTATAGTGTTAATACCTCGAGCTATATAAGTGATAACATTCCCTTGAAAATATGGACAGAAAGAATACCTATCAGAGATCTCAGCGATTTTTTGAGCAGCTTCTGCACCAGCAGCTTTAGCTATATCAGCTGGCTGTGGAGCTGATATGTGTTCAAATTTTACCCCCGATCCTCTTTCTATCTTAGAGAAATTTGACTTCCTCGGATCATAAAGCATTACTGCAATGCCAGTTTTCCCTGAAGAAAGCAGAAATATGCTTTTTTTATCAAACAAAAACCAACAATTTTCTCGAAGTCGCAGAGGATTGGTATTGTAAATTTACCTGCTCTCCCTGTTCTTCCAGACCGATGTATGTATGCTTCTACATCACGAGGTGGCTCACACTAGAGCACAATATACATACTTAGTAGAAATGGTAGCCAGGAACTAACATAAACATAACTACTAAAACTGAGCACTTGCATGTAGCCTCAAAAGATAATAAGAAAGAAACCTGAATAATTAGCTGGACATCATCGATATCCAATCCACGTGCTGCCACATTTGTGGCCACAAGTGTTGAAAATTTCCCAGACCTGAATCCAGAAAGTGTGACCTGAAAGTTTCAGAGCACAAGGAATATTAGACGTTGTATGATTCTAGGGTGCCTCTTTCAAGATTTTTGTTTATCTGCTAGGTTTCATCTTCACAAAGCTCAAAGATTGAACAGAGAATCTCATCACAATCATTGTTGAACTTTCAAGTGGAAAGTCAGATGAGCAGCAGGTAGTTCTCACACGTTCCAGTGATGGAGAGTGGAAAATATGCATTCAACACAGAAAACTTCTCCACATACAATAATATCTAATAATATGAGGTCCTCTCCTTAAGTCTGTCGTCTTAAGGAGGACGAATAGTTGTTTCCTTCAATCCAATGTAACGGAAAAAATACCAAGTCGTCGACTGTACAATACTTCTTCCTTCTTAAAAGTAAAAGAAATCAATCAAAAAGAATCTTACCTCACGTGTAGCCTGTTGTATGTCCCCATGCAAAGCACAGGCTCCAGGTAGTAATCCGGACATCTTAGAAGCAGAATCCTTGGTTTCCGTAAAAATAATAGTTCGACCGCCACTGAAACAACATGCCAAAGAGAGAGAGGGAGTGCTGTTACATGAAATTAAAACATCTGAAATTAATAACCAATGATCGACTAATGTTGTTAGAAGCTACCCAACCTACTATAGCAGCGAATGATATCAGGAATAAGTTGGGATCTGGCTGAACTAGAGCAAGGCAGAACAATATGCCTCACATTGGTGCTGGCCTTCATTTTCTCATTCCCAACAAGATCAGCAGTTTTCTTATCTTGTTTGAGAAATTTAGCTGCAATCTAGCATCACAATATACGGTTCATGCTCACATAAATAAGAAAGTAGGAAAAATTGAACCAAAGAAGATCAACAATCAATGATCAGAGGAAGTAAAAACATACATGCTTCACCCAGTCTGGCAAAGTGGCACTAAAAAGAAGCGTTTGGACTTTGCTTGCATCCCTTACCTTGCCTTCAAAATTCAATAACAGGAAATTTTAAAGTAATTACTGAATACGCAACCATAACTCTAGCAGTGACAAAAGAAGGACACATAATGACACTCCCAGGAATAAATCTCATCATTTATGCAATAGCAAAATGAAAGACTATCGTACTACTAATTAAAGCACAGAAAACTTCATCATATAATGCATTTATAATATACTTAGAATAAGTTCAACATCTTCAACAAAGCCCATCCTCAGCATTTCATCAGCCTCATCAAGTACTCGGAATATTATTGCACTCAGGTCAATATTTCCTCTCTCTATATGATCCTGCAGCATGAATTCAGGGGCCAATTCTGAATTAAAAGCCGATGGTGTTATAGAATTATATTTCCAGTAGCATAACTAAATACAACTCACAGAAGAATACCTTAATGCGACCAGGAGTGCCAACTACTATGTCGACACCTCTTTTCAATTGAACATGTTGTGGCTGGTAGGGAGAACCCCCATACAGACAACACGATTTCAACCCTAATGCTCCACCATAGACCTCAAAGTCAGAAAACACCTATGTGGATATAAAGAAAAAAAAAAAGAAACAGGGGAACGACAAAAATAAAAGAATAAAAACTCAAGAAAAAGAATGGCCAAAGCATTTGAGAAAATAACAAGAATTACCAATCAATCTACTATCAGCGGATGTATTACCTGCGTGGCCAGTTCCCTAGTGGGTAAAAGCACAAGAACACTGGGCGCCCTTCCATATCCAGTCTTTCTCGATGCTCTTGTAGGCCCATTTGTCAATGATTCCAGTATGGGTAAGA